>NC_134355.1:31251087-31383587 GCF_048569485.1 Anomaloglossus baeobatrachus | reverse complement strand
TCAGTGGCAGTGCTTGTCTGCATGGCTGGGGACAGGTGTGTGTGTGTGTGTGTGTGTGTGTGTGTATATACATGTGCGGAGTGCGGGAGGGGGCGGGGCCGAGCGGGGAAGTGTCGGCCTCCCTGCACACGTAACCAGCCTAAATATTGGGTAACAGCAAAGCACCCGATGTTTACCTTGGTTACCCGATATTTACCTTGGTTACGGGCCTACACCGCTTAGCGCTGGCTCCTTGCACCGTAACCAGGGTAAATATCGGGTAACCAACCAAAGCTGGTGACGTGTGCAGGGAGCCAGAGACCATGCGCAGCGAAATCCGACGGATCTCGCTGCTCAAAAAACGTTACATGCTGCGTTCCCCCCGCCCGGCGGTCAGTCGTTCCACGACTGATCAGTCGGGCGGAGGGTGCAACGCAGCATCATCAGTCACAATCCGCTGCTCATACAAGTCTATGGGAGCAGCGGAATCCGCTAAACGGATTCCGTTGTTTACAAGAGCAGCGGATTGTGACTGATAGATTTTAGCGGAAATGTGAACTTAGCCTTACACTGGGGGATGTGGTTTGTCCTGCTGCACTGGTGTGGGATCAGGTTACCAAGGAGGATTAACTCTTTCTGTGACAACCTGGCTTTGCCAGGGCGTCACAGAAGCCTATCACATCTGCTCCCCTCCTATTTATGCTGGATGAACTCTTCTACCGATGCCAGCTATAAGCTATAGGTTATTCTGTGTTGGTCTGTGAGCTTTGATGTCCCTGACTTTCTGGTGAAAGTGCTGCTTTTTGCTTGGAGTGGTTGGAGACTTTACCCCTGTTGTCTTGTTGCTTCCTTCCTTCTCTTGTTTTCCTCATATCTCTTATTGTCTTATACCTCTGTGTGTGTGTGTGTGTGTGTGTGTGTGTGTGTGCTGTGTGACAGAGTTTTGATTTCCCCTGTCTGTCTGTTTCTGTGGTTTACAACACACTCCTGTCCCGTCCCTCCTGGGGGATGGGGAAACAGGTTAGGATCAGGGCCTGAAAGGGGACGCAGGCCTCTCCACCATTAGGAGTATCCCTGAGTTAGGGATAGCATAGGTCCCTAGCTTGAGAATCAGCTTAGGAGCCCCAGTTAACAACTATCCCATACTCATCCTGACAATATTTCTGATAAATATATTACAAAGTTTCTTATATTTTCTGATCCTGTTGATTTATGCGAAGTTTGTTGAAATTACCACTTTAGACTTTAAAAATAACAAAGTGCTTGCGATACCTGGTTACATGAGCAAATATTCAATGTTGCATTTCTCACTTTATTCAGTGTGATTGATACGTAAATAAGGCAGGTGAGAAGTGGCTCATATGTGGAGAAAAGAAAATATATCTCGGATAAGATATATTCAAATAGCAATGAGCTATTAAATGATGCAGTTCTCCACTTTTTTTCAGTGTGATTGATATGTAAATACAGCAGGTGAGAAGTGGCTCATAAGTGGAGAAAGTAAAATATATCTCAGATAAGATATATTACAAATAGCAATGAGCTATTCAATGATGCAATTCTCCACTTTATTCAGTGTGATTGATAAGTAAACAAAGCAGGTGGGAAGTGGCTCATAAGTGGAGAAAGGAAACCATATCTCTGATAAGATATATTACAAATAGCGATGATCTATTCAATGATGTGTATCGCCCCGGTGTTGGTCGGGCTGCTCGGATCCGGGATCGTGGTGGCTCGAGGGGTCCGGACATGCTTTGGACACTTTGATCCGTAATAGGGGGTATTTTCAGGGGAGAAGTTTGTGACGCCACCTGTGGGTTGCGGTAATGAAAGTACCGCCGCTGCTGGAAGGAGTACCGGGGCAGATGGTGTGGAGCAGCAAGGTGTCAGTCCCTCCGCAGGTAGGGAAGGCCCTGGCCTCTGGGGTTTTGGTGGATATTTGGGAGCGCAGGGTGCAGGGGACCAGGTTACTCACTGTGGGTAGTCGTGGTGCTGGATGAGGATTATAAAGCTGACACTCACACTGATGATTACACTGATGATAAACCAAAGTCTCTGTGCCTCACAGTCACTGCGGGGAGCCCGTCCAGGTGTCCGCTCCCACCGGTGTCACTTGGTAATCCGGAGCCGCCTCCGTGCACAATTTAGTTGTGGCCCCTTGGCTTGAAGCTGTTGGGGTCCTGCTCACAATGTCTAGTGTAGCTGTGCTCTTGCCTGGCACTTGGGATTTTAGTGGGCCACTTTACTGGAAAACCCTATCCCCCGCTGTGTGCTGTCACCTTCAGTCTCTGAGCTCCTAGGGAAGTTCATAAAGAGACTCTCCCTCGCAGGTTAATTATCAGGATGTTGAATCGGCTCCTGACCTAGGGTCCTGTACCCCGTCATGCTCGGTACCGGTCAGTTCTTTTGGGGTTCTGATGCCTACAGTCCTCCTAGACTATGTCCGTTGCACCCTTTTCCTATGTCTCTGACACCGGTCCCCGACTCCTCTGGTCCCAGACCACCGCCTGCAGCCCAACCTCGGTCTAGCTCCCCGGCAGCTACTACTGCCCAGCGCCTCACTCCTTGAGGGCTCTCACTACTCTGCTCACTTCTTCCCACCCACCAGTCTGCCTGACCCCTAGGTGGGTGGCCCTATTCCAGCTTGACCAACCCACTGGTGTGTCTGACAGGTCATGATGTGAGGTGTGATTGGGATTTGTGGTGCTGATGGTAGTGACACCGGTTTCTTAAGAACCTGGAACCATGGGGGGTAGGTCCTGCACACTGGGTGACAGGATGCAGTTCCCTGTGACACCCTGATATACTCACACAGATGCAATTTTCCACTTTTGTCAGTGTGATTAATATGTAAATAAGGCAGGTGAGAAGTGGCTCATAAGTGGAGAAAGAAAAATATATCTCTGATAAGATAGATTACAAATAGCGATGAGGTATTTAATGATGCAATTCTCCACTTTTGTCAGTGTGATTAATATGTAAATATGTAAATAAGGCAGGTGAGAAGTGGCTCATCAGTGGAGAAAGGAAAATATATCTCTGATAAGATAGATTATAAATAGCGATGAGCTATTTAATGATGCAATTCTCCACTTTTGTCAGTGTGATTAATATGTAAATATGTAAATAAGGCAGGTGAGAAGTGGCTCATCAGTGGAGAAAGGAAAATATATCTCTGATAAGATATATTACAAATAGCGATGAAGCAAAGCAATACACAGTGAAATAAATAGGCAATGCAATGTATGGCAGCTCCGGGTCTTCCAGTGTGAAAGCCTTTGTAGCTGGTTTTGCCAGACGGCCCCCTCTAAGGCCCCCAGTCCTCTGAATGAAGGTGCCAGGAACACCTTACAGCATGTAACTGATCCTACGTGTCCATAGAACTACTGTATTTATTGCTAAATTAAGATCTCCGAGCCTCTCTCCAAGCCAAGTTAAGTGCTGCCATAAGCTTAGCTTCACATCGGAGTGAATATCATGCCTGATGGTTTTCTCTTGTCTGTAAGTGGCCCCATGGGAGCAGGAGAAGTCCTTGCAAAAAAGCTTAAAGAAAAGTTAAGAAAACAGGAACAAAGGAAGCAGCTGTTACAACTGCAGAAAGCTGGAGCTGCGCTCTCAGACGGTACCTGCAGGAATCATTACAGCCCTGGCCCGGCGCAATGTCAAATGTTTATCCTGAAACACATGTTCCTGCCGCGATCGTATGAGGAGACGAGACCTCCTGGCTCTCCGCTTCCCCCTCTACCCAAACATCTGTAAGACACTGAAAACACTGTAAAACATGAACGGCCACTTCTACAAATTACATTAACATGGACACCAGTGCCAGCTCCCGGTGTGAGCGAGGACACAAATTACATGTTTCAACACTAGCAAAAAAAAAATTACTTTTCTTCCGTTTGAAGATTTCTTTTGTTTTCTTTTGTGTTTTTGCTTAAAGGTATGCAAATTTGCTCTCATCGAGGAAGAAAGTTGTGTCTCCATGGCCCCAACTGTAGGGAGCCACCCAATAAGTCACACATCCAGTACAGGTGCAGCTGAATAAATTAAAATGTCATCAAAGAGTTAATTTTTTTCAATAATTCAATCCAAAAAGGGAAACATATATATTAAATAGAGTCATTACACACAGAGGGATCTATTCCTATATATTATATAGAGTCATTACACACAGAGGGATCTATTCCTGTGTACAGTGTGTCCACCCGTTTCCTGTCCACCGCCATTAACTTGAGAACGGCGGCAGCTATAGGCATAGAAGTGGTGTCTAGGTATAGTAAAGTATCCATGCGCTACGCTATGAAACCACCTATAGCACCACCTGGTGGAAAACAACGGAGTTAGCATTTTTATCTCAAAAATGGAACGAGATAGAGAAAAAAGTAAATTACAAAGTTATAGGGCATCATCAATTCAATACGAATCGACACCTTGCATGCGAGCCCATGTGATAGAAATCCCACGTGAAGAGAGGGTAAGCGGTTACCCAGTCCCTACTGGTTGCGCAAATGCGGCCGATGCGGCTGAGGGATCCGGACCGCCCCCGCTCCCGGTGAGCACTCCACCGCCACCAACCCCATCCTCGGCGGACGCCGAGCTGCCCACTTCCACCCCAGCAGCAGAACCTTTGGTGCCTTTAAGTGAGATCCAGCTGCGGAAACCCCGATTCCGTCCCTCGATCCGGTCACGACAGCAGTCAGCTCGACACCGGCCAGACCAGACCCGGCCGCATCACCGGGCCCATCCTCGGAGGCGGAGCACCCGGACCCTGCAACCCCGGCTGCAGAGCAGTCGGTACATCTACCCAATGTAGCAAAAGTGGAGCCTGACGATCCACCGGTTCCACCGCCGCGCGGTATCCCAATGGCTATTGGGGCCGCAAGAGTACAACTGAAGCCAGAGCCAGCTAGGGAGCCGAGGCCGGACACCAACGCCCCCTGCTGGGAATGACAACATCAGCAACTACAAGCGGAGATAACAACACGAAACCGTGAGAAGGATCAAGTGAGGAGTGCTGCTTCACGAGTCCGAGGGCTACGGTGCCGTGGTCTGGTGGACTGTTTTGACCTCGTATAGGGATGGGAGTTCATTCGGGAGGCAGACCTCACAGCCGGGGTGTTCGTGTCGCGAGGGGATGTGGCACAGCACCTCCCTAAGGGACACACCGAGCGAAATTTGCAACCAGGAGATATGGTCACCTACACCCGGCATTGTGGGGAACGGGGCTGGTATGCCCTAGAGGTGACCAAGCATGTGATGGAGTAAGAGGAGTCTATGCCGGCATTGATAGTACGTAGCCGCAAAGAGGCGTGGCTACGGGAACCAGTAATGTTTTAATAGAAACCGTTAGTTATCTGTGCTTTTGTTTGTTTTTCTAAGTTTATTATTTTTCATATTGACAATGTTAAAAAATAAGCATTTAATTAATAAGGTTTAAATGAACGAAGAAGTTACCTGATTTACTAAGAGATTCTTTACAGTGTGTACACCCGGTACATGGACTTTGTTGATTATATATCGTAAAAATGGACCACGGTCAGAGGACTGGCGTGACCAACACGAACTCATGTTTTGTAAATACTGGTAGTTGCACCTCCTGTGCCCACCTGAGTCGTCTATTGCAACGCCCGGGACCTTAACCTGGTCACAGACCCACCATAGGTTTGCAGGGGGTCAGGTTGTTTGGGTGGCGGGTTAATGGGTTCCGGGACATTGGGACTGGACTGTCATGGGAAGAGGCTGCAACGGATTAGGTTGAGCCTCCGCTACTACTGAAACCAGTAGCGTCCCACCGTTGAATAGATGAACTTTAAAGTTTAAGTAACGTTTAAGTAACCAGCCTCCCTAAGGAGAGATGTATTTGTAAATAAAAATGTTTCTTTTTCTATTTTTCACAGATAAAAAA
Source organism: Anomaloglossus baeobatrachus (assembly GCF_048569485.1). Taxonomy (NCBI): domain Eukaryota; kingdom Metazoa; phylum Chordata; class Amphibia; order Anura; family Aromobatidae; genus Anomaloglossus; species Anomaloglossus baeobatrachus. The sequence continues at coordinate 31,377,703 of NC_134355.1, read as the reverse complement.
AAACCAAAAAAACCCTCTGATGTCCTGTAGCTCGGGGACGAGCTACGTTTAACCAAGGAGGTATGTGACGCCCTGGCCTATCAGGTCGTCACAGGGTATTGTGCAATCTGCCCTTCAGTGCAATATCCACCTCCTCCTTGGTTTCGGGTCCCTAACCAAATGGTGTTGCAAAAACCAGCTAATCAAAATCCTAGGAACACTCTGCACCACACCCACCAGACACACCAGTAGACGGCCTGAATGGAATAGGGTCGCCCACTTGGGGGGTTGGTAAAGTGGAGGTCAGGAGTCAGTCAGTTAGAGTGTAGTGTTGGAGGTGGAAGTGAGAGAAGGTCAGGAGCTGGGCTCCTTGGAAGTAACTAGGTAGCAGACGTTGGTTTGGGCCTGGTAGGAGCTGTTACCCCGGTCGCAGGGGATCGTGACGAGGGGCACGGTATTGTCGTGGAGGACAGCCGGCGGCCTTGTACCATCACCGGGCAGGGGCCAGGGCATGACGGGGTACGTGGTCCCTAGGTCAGGGAGTAGCTTCAAGCAACCTGAGAACGGAGCCTTCAAGATCCACTCTCCACCTGCTCCAAAATCGGGGTTCTAGCGCAATGAGGGGGATAGGACCTTCCACACACGGTTCAGAAAATCCCAAGCGTGAACCCTGAGAGCAAGCTCCCTTAGTTAGCCATACTCGGGAGCGGGACTCGACTAGTTTCAAGCTATAGGGACCAACCAGACAGAAACAAGCTGCCAAGTTAAAGGTCACATTTCAACAGGCAACACCAACGGAAATGGGACCCAGGCGTGCTCCCCCTCAGCGGCAGCGGTGTTCAGAACTTTGGTTTACTAAAGTTGTCGGTGTCAGCGTTATTGAACTGAGTGAGTACGCAAGTGACCCTTACATCCCCAATGGCATCTCCCTGTCACTATCACTGAGTCCCGGGGCATCCCCCTACCTGTAGAGGGGTTAAACACCTGGCCGCCCACTCCATCACTCTCAGCTGCAGCGGTGGTACTCCACCTTACCACGCACCACTGAAGGCGTCATGAACTATTCAATACACCATCCGCTGTAAATACACCTTTTTATTCGAGTGGTCACGTGATACGTCCCCCCCGGATCCGGATGTCCCCTCGAGCCACCACGGACCCGGATCCGAGCACCCCCGGCTGCTGATGTCGGGGCAGTACACTGCCACCCACACAACAGCAGCATAAATTGACATGCAGCTTCTCAGAAAGCCGCGCAGCAGGTCAATTTATGCACAGTGTACAGAAGATTTCTATAAATCCATCCACTGTGCTTGTTCTGCACAATGCAGCATTTTGGACGCAGCAAAAACACTCTGCTTCTAAAACGCTGATGTTACTGATCATGAAAATGTAGGAATAGATGGGCGAACCTGCAGATATTCGGGTTCGGCAGGTCCAGCCCGACTTAAAAAAAATAGTCCGATTCGGGACCAGACTTTAACCCAAACTTGAGCTCGGACCACAAATTCATTTAAGTCTAAGGAACCTGAACTTAAGTGTTATAAAATAGTATTAGTAAGGACTAGGGGACTGCAAAAGGAAGCAAAATGGGGATTAAAGCAGGACAGTTACACTTACCAAGTTTCCAACTAACTGTCACACTGCTTCAGGGTTCACTCATTAAAGGTTATGGGGTCCCACGTATTTTGATACACATCCAAGATAACGCTCACAGCTGGGGGCTGCAGCCTGTAGCCGTTTGCTTTTTCTGCACTGGGTATCAAAATACTTGTGACCCTATGCCATTTTTCCTATCATGTATTTTTATACTCCACTCTAGGGACAAAGAAAGCAAGTTTGAGGGCTGCCAATGCCAGATGCCAGCAGTCTGACTGCAACCAATCACAGATGCAGTAACAAAGGTTGGGCGGGGGAAGCAATGAATATTCATAATCTTTAATGAGCAGTGTGACAGCCATGCCGAGACTCGGTAAGTATTATTGTTCTGCGTTTTGCTTCTTTTTTCCTTTTTTTTAAATGTTTGTCCAGGTGGCTGAACCCCAATGATAATGTGCCGCCCCGCATCAGCAGCCAAGCTGCTTGGATCCGGATCTGCGGTGGCTCGAGGGGTCTCCGGACCCGGGGGTAGTGTGGCTCCTCAAATGAAGGGGGTTGTTTACAGGGGATGTGTTAGAGTTCGTGACGCCACCCATGGTTTGTGGTAATTTGGGGAGAACCACCGCTGCCGATGGGCGTACTCGGGGCGATGGAATGGGGCAGCCAGGTGTTAGGACACTCCATGGGTAGGGGGGATGCCCCGGGACTCGGTGATGGCATTGGGAGGATGCCGTGGGGAGTGCAGGGGCCACTTTCATACTCACTCAGTCCATAAAGCTGACACCGACCACCGCATAAACCAAAGTTCTGGACACCGCTGCCGCTGAGTGGAGCTAGCTCGGGTTCCATCCCCAATGGTGTTGCCTGGTGATCCGTGACCTTCCTCCTGGCACTAAGTTACTTCTCTGTTGGTCCCAGTAGTGTGGAACTAGTCGGGTCCCGCTCCCCACTATGGCTAAGTGTGGGAGCTTGCTCTCAGGATTCACGCTTGGAGTTTTCTGGACCGTATATGTGGAAAGTCCTATCCCCCTCGTTGCGCTAGTACCCCAATTTTGGAGCGGGTGGAGAACGGATATTGAAAGCTCCGTGCTCGTCAGGTCAATTGTCAGGTTACCTGAAGCTATTCCCTGACCTAGGGTCCACGTACCCCGTCGTGCCTTGGTCCCAGCCTGGTGATGGTGCAAGGCCGCCGGCTGTCCTCCTCGACAGTTCCGTGACCCTTTCCACGATCTCTTGTGACCGAGGGTTCAGCTCCTACTAGGCCCAGACCAACGTCTGCTACCTAGTACTTCCAAGGAGCCCTGCTCCTGACCTCCTCTCTCCTTCCCTTCCAACACTACACTCGCCTTCTCCTGACACTGCTGACCTCCCCTTACTAACCCCCCAGGTGGGCGACCCTATTCCACTCAGGCTGTCCACTGGTGTGACTGGTGGGTGTGGTGCAGAGTGTACCTAGGACTTTGATTGACTGCTGTTGGCAACACCGTTAGTTGGGGACCCATAACCAAGGAGGAGGTGGATATTGCACAGAAGGGCAGATTGCACAATACCCTGTGACCACCTGATAGGCCAGGGCGTCACAATAATACGGACTTCCCTGAGAAGTCCATGTTCGGGTTCTGTACAGGGACCCTAGATGTACAGTACGGACCCCAAACTTTACAGTTTGGGTTCGCCCATTATTACTCCTTAATAAACACTTGGAGGGACCAAGTGCTCAGTGCTCCATTCTGCCTCCTGAATCAACCTGCAGGAAACATACCCGCAGCTTATTTGACAACACTCGCTTGTGCTGCCTAAATTGAATCTCACTGACAATGCAGGAGCAAAGAGCACACACCGCGGTAGTGAGGGTGTGCTCTCATCTTTCTCTCTCTCTCTCTCATTGTTGTTTACTTCTTGTGCGCATTCCCGTGTCTAACATTAGTTTTCTTCTTCTGATTGGAAACATTGATTGGCTGGAGTGGTCATGGGCTGTCCAAAGAGACATACTCATTGGTTTCAACTTGACAGCATAGCAGCTCAGTGGCTAGCATAGTTGCTTTGCAACACATGGGTGTGTTACGGGTGACAGACAGTCCTGTGATGTCGGACAATAAAAGGTCACAAGGTTTGGCTGCTCAAAATGCTCCCTGACTTTCCATTATTCTAGTTGTTAGTATTCAATGTGTCGCGGGCGGGGAGGAGGGTGCCGGCACCTCGCTCACCCCTCTGCTCGGGTCCGGCGGCTGCTGCTCAGTGGTGGCTCGAGCGGTGGGCCGGATCCCGGGGGTTCTCGAGCGGCGCTCCTCGCCCGTGAGTGAAAGGGGATTGGGATTTGGGGATATAGTCTATTGTCCGTGACGCCACCCACGGTTGTGGTGATTTGTTAGCACCACCGCTGCTCGATATGGGGATCCCGGGAGTGGTGATGTGGAGCAGCCAGTTGTTGTGTCGCCCCTCCGTGGGTAGGGGTTGGTGATCCCGGGGCCCAGTGATGAGGTGGGAAGATGCAGGGCCTGGTGGGTGCAGGGACGCGGGGGCAGCGCTGTGCCTTGCGGCACTGTGGTACTCACTCAGCCTGAGACGTTGACACAGTTTTTCGGTAAACCACACGGCTGGAAAGACGGTTCCCACGGACGGCTGCACTTGCTCTCCCAGTAGGTAACGGTGATGTCCCTTTGACCTGCACCTTATATTTCTATGTTGGTAGCGATGGGTTCCCACCGGTAACCCGCTCCCCGGTTTGGATATGGGCCGGAGGAGCCCTACTTTGCCCGCAGACGCTGGCCCCGAGGAACTGGTGCCCTGGCGGTGGCGGTGTTCCTCCTTAATGGTTGGACTTTTGCCTTCAGTCGGGACTTGGTTGTTTGGAGACAGGCCTTTCTGCTCTCACTTTTACTCTTTTCTTCTTTGCTCCACTACTACTTCACTTTCACTTCACTTAGACTCTGTTGTTTACTCCTTCACTTCCCTAACTGATCTCTTCCTCAGACTCTAGTCTGGCTCCAACTTCCACTCCTTCCACTTCCTCCTCCAAACTCTATCTGCCTGGTTCTCCCGCCTCCAGGGCTGTGTACTCCTTGGTGGGCGGAGCCAACCGCCTGGCCCACCCCCTGGTGTGAACATCAGCCCCTGGAGGAAGGCAACAAGGATTTTAGTAGCTTTGGTGTTCCTAACTGGGATGTAGGGTGTGGTGGTGTGATGACCTGTGACCCCTGGCTTGCCCAGGGCATCACAAATGTACTTGGTAGCTCCTCGGCTGGGTTTTCATTGTTTTCCCACTGGGACCCTGCGAAGCTCCTCTTCCCTTCAACTGCTAATTATCTCTATTTATCCTTGGATTTAAATACTCTAATGTTCTCTGGACTTGTGCTGGTGATATTCAGTTCCTTCACAAGCTCTGGATGCAAGCAGGTGGCTTGCACTCATCTGTAGGATCGTTGCTACTCTTTGCTGATCTTCTTCCAGAGTCATCTAGAGATAAGTTGTTTATGCTCTTTCGCCATGTGTTTGCTCCCTGTGTCTTCTTTAGAGCTTAGTGGGGTTGATGAGAAGCTCATCCCACCCATTCCCTATCTAGCGCCCAGCTCTAGGATCTTCCTAGGGTCAGGTATCCGGCTCGACGTATAGGTACCAAACATATCTAGGGAGGTGGGGGACCCCAGGGACCAGGAGTAGGTTTGGTCAAGGGTCACCATCTCCACCTTCCGTAGATGCAGGGTTTCCATTCCCTTTCGTTGAGGACAATCCCACAAGGACAAATTCTATAGTGTTTGTATGTTCTCCATGTGTTTATGTGGGTTTCCTCTCCTCCCGAATAGAAGTCTCTCCCCTATCAAAGTTACTGAAAAGCTGTATTGGTTTTCTTACCCAAATTACTTCTCAAATGTGCAGAGAGAATGGCAGGTCGAGGACTGTCTATACATACTGGAGTACATGCCTTATGGTCATTGTGACGACATGGACTCTGTCAGTGCCTAGCATGCGTTAAGTTTCTTAAAAATTCAGCTAGACATGATGATAGTTTGTTTATAAACGGGGGGGTTTCAACAAGACTCTAGGAGTCTAGTGTTAAAGTTCTTGTTGATTCATGTAATTGCCTTGGCCAGTGAAGGTCAGATACCCGGACCAATCAATTATGCGAACCTCCCATTGTATTGCTAGATGCGATGTAACTTAGCTGCTCCTCCCTCGTCTCTGGCAGAGACCATTACTACTAGGGATATTTTGTATACGGCTTGAAATCTAGCCAATACGAGCCCAGTCTTATCCACCAATCGGGAAGACCCCCATGGTCTCAATTGAGAGCTCAGGGGTATAAGAAGGAGGACTGTCCATTGCCCAGCTAGACTCTTGCTACATGATACCAATCTAGGATCTGTGGATCCGATTGGCAAGCCATAACCGAAACCTGGATTATAATACTACATGGACTTCAGCATCGAATGCAAGGAATCGGCTGGGATATCAAGGACGAAGAAAAGGAAGGAATCCAGCTTGGGACAATCCCATCACCTGACTACAGACTTTGCGGCCCTAAGCCAGCTTCCTAAATCTGGCGTTATTCCATTCTCGGTGGGTGCCTGCTGAAAGTGGGGTGCTGCTGGATTGGAGTAAGTGGCCCTGGAAGCTCTGAGGCACGGACATTCTAATCCCTGGTGAGCCAGCGGAAGGGTGAGAAACTGTTGCCGGTTACATTTTGTGGTTTTGCTGGGTATGTGCCATATGCCGTTAATTGTTTGGGGATCCAATAAAGTGTTAATATTGTGATTCCCTCACCCTGTGTTGTCTGAGTAGTGTTCCGCCCACGGTTAAGAAGGTCGGGCGTTCAGTTGGGATGAGCCCTTGGCCATGCTGTCTTTCTAAAGGCGGCCGGATCAGCAGACGAGAGCACCCACTGACCCCTATGTCTCCACAGTCAGCTTATGAATGGAAATTTCATACTTAATTTCCCAATTTTATTAAAGAAACAAAAGCAAATAGTTACAATTTGTAGACAATATATTTTTGTGGTCTGCACTCTTCAGTCTGCACAGAAGAATTCCCGGCTATTTCCTTCCATATGTGTGAGCCGCGTCCACCGGAGATAACAGCAACTGTCTCCTCAATGTAAAGACAGAAAAAAGATTAGAGAAAATGGGTTTTGGCCAAAAAGTATGAAAAATATGAAAGAGAAATAATAATGGTGTGAAAGTGAGGTAGGAAACCGCGGCTCTGCCAAAGGTCACATCAGATGAAGGGTCCAGAGCGAAGCAGAGGAGCTCCAGCAGGATCACATCTGGTCCAGCAGCGAACGAAGTCCTGACAAGGTAAAATGTCCAGATCTATCTGTCCGCTGAGTAATCATCTGGGAAAATCCTTTGCTTGTTACTTTAATGCAGAGGAAACAGCAGCCTGTGCCTGCGTTCCAGCTCTGAATAGTGATGATCACTCTTTCTCCATGATCATGAGAGTCCAGACTAGGCTACTATCAACCCAATAAGGCAACATTGGGGCCCGAGGCTCAATATCGGTCCGCAGGAATCCAGTTAATGTATCATGTAATCTGCTACTTTATAAACTCTTCCCACATGTAGCTACAATGTCACGACTAGTGATGAGAGAATCTACTAATATTGGAATTCTGGAAATTAGTTCAAATTTGGAAAACCTGAAAAATTAAATTATTTCTTCAGAAACATCTAAAGACATAAAATTCCAAGACGGCTTCTGATATAAAAAACTAGATCCCAATCAAAGACAAAAGAGGGCAGTAGTAAGACCATGCCTCCAAAAATCTTATGGTTGTATCCAATATACAGCATATACACTGAAGAGCAAAAGGGTAACAATGTTTTGAACCTTTGATTTTCAGTCTCCAAATCTCTCCATCCTCTACAGCTTTCAGCGTGAGATGACCTTCATTTTATAAACAACTAGCTGTACTACCCGGCTTCGCCCAGGTTAATAACTGCTGTTAACAAAATAGAATGAATTAACAATAATGTATTCTGCACACAAAAACCACAAAACAAATAGATAGAAATATAATTATTAAATTGTTGCCTATATTAACCAATCAGAGCTCAGATTAATTAACTGTAGCAAAATAGAAGGTAAGCTATGATTGGTTGCTATTGGCAGCCTGATAAATCTCCAGGCAACAGAAAGCCCCCCCCCTGACAGTATATATTAGCTCACACATACACATATAGACAGGTCATGTGACTGACAGCTGCCGTATTTCCTATGTGGTACATTTGTTGTTCTTGGAGTTTGGCTGCTTATTAATCAGATTTTTATTTTTGAAGGATAATCCCAGACTTGTGTGTGTTTAGGGCGATTATGTGGTGAGGTTGGTGTATGTGTGGTGAGATGTGTGCTGAGGGTGGCATATGTGCTCAAGCACGTGGTAGTGTGTGGCGCATTGTGTGTGTATTCATATCCCCGAGTGTGGTGAGTATCCCATGTCGGGGCCCCACCTTAGCAACTGTACGGTATATACTCTTTGGCGCCATCGCCTCATTTTTTAAGTCCCCCTTGTTCACATCTGGCAGCTGTCAATTTGCCCCCAACACTTTTCGTTTCACTTTTTCCCCATTATGTAGATAGGGGCAAAATTGATTGGTAAATTGGAACGCGCAGGGTTAAAATTTCGCCTCACAACATAGCACCCTGCGCTGCCCAGGATAGTAACTGTCTCTCTCTTTCTCTCCCATTCTCTGTCTGTCTCTCCCTCTGTATATATCTCTCTGTCTCTCTCTCTCTATCTCTTTGTCTGTCTGTCTCTTTCCATGTCTGTCTATCTATCTTTTTCCCTGTCTGTCTATCTATCTCTGTCACTTTCCCTGTTTGTCTCTTTCCCTCTCTTTCCCTATCTGTCTCTTTCCCTGTCTGTCTCTTTCCCTCTTTCCCTCTGTCTCTTTCCCTGTGTCTGTCTCTTTGTCTGTCTCTTTACCTGTCTTTGTCTCTTACCCTGTCTGTCTCTTTCCCTCTCTTTCCCTGTCTGTCTCTTTCCCTGTCAGTCTGTCTCTTTGTCTGTGTCTGTCTCTTAACCTGTCTTTCTCTTTCCCTGTCAGTCTGTCTCTTTGTCTGTGTCCGTCTCTTTGTGTCTGTCTCTTACCCTGTCTATGTCTATTTCTTACCCTGTCTGTGTCTGCCTCTTTCCCTGTCTGTGTCTGTCTCTTTCCCTGGCTGCATTGTGACACGCCAACATTCCATATAAGGGCGTGGCTGCGCATTCTTCTGAAGTTCTGGCTGCACTGGCTCCCAGCTCCATTCGCTTTAATGGAGGCAGGTTTTTTGGCGAATAAATGTAAAGAGCGGGGTTAAAATTTCCCCTCGAAACATAGCCTATGACGCTCTCGGGGTCCAGAAGTGTGAGTGTGCAAAATTTTGTGGCTGTAGTTGCGACGGTGTGGATACCAATCCCGGACACACACACACACACACACACACACACACACACACACACACACACACACACACACACACACACACACACACACACACATACACACATTCAGCTTTATATATTAGATTACGTTGGCTATCTCATACATAAATTTCACATGCAGCTGTTTAGCATATGATTTCTTATGCAGATTATCGTCATGTCACTGCATTGTTACTGTTTTGCTCCTAGTGGTGGAAAAGTCTTTTTCTTCCTGCATACTATAAACTACAGCCTGTTCTTTAATAGCTCAGTGTGTTATTAGGTTGATTCCCAAGTGAAAGGTCACTGGTTCGAATCGAGGAGCCGCCATGAAGATTTCCCAAGAAAATAGGAACAGCATCATTCAGGTCATCGATAGCGGTCTCACGGCCAAACTGCATCATGTGAGAGCCATGGCAGTTGGAAGAATACAAACAAAAGTTTGTCCATCCATTCAAAAGCCGAGAGGTGGACATCTTGGCAAAGTATCAGAGTCAACAAGTTGACTGATGATATGGGGATGTGTCACAGGCAAAGGTATTGGATACTTGACCAGGGTCAATGGTTGTCTCAATGCTGAGCTATATGTGAGTATTAGTGATTGGCAGACTCACATATATCTGGGATCGGTGGGTCTAACCGGATTTAAAAAACAGTCCCGGCCCGGAATTGATCCCGGATTTCTGGCCTGCCGCCAGTCCCCAAATAAGTCTATGGGACCAGAATCTGGTGCTTAAAAATGGTGGTAGAAGGGATAGGGGGATTAGAGCAAGCGCACTATACTTACCAAGTCTCTGGCATGGCTGTAACTGCTTCCAAGCCTCTCACTCTTCATCCGGGCCCACTCATTTACGTTCATGCTTATTCACTGCTTCCCCCACCCAGTCCTGGCATCTGTGATTGGTTGCAGTATGACAGTGTCTGACTGCTTGCAATCACAGACCCTGTCTGTGTGTCACTACCATGGTATAAAAATAAATAAACAAATAAATTGGCGTAGGGTCCCCCTGTATTATGATACCAAGCACAGTTAAAGCATACGGCTACAGGTTGCAGCCCCCAGCCCTGCGCTTATCTTTGCTTGTGTATTAAAATAAAAGGAACCCCATGCGGCTTTTTTTTAAATTATTTAAATAAATAATTTTAAAAAATGGCATGCGGTTCCCCCACTCCCCAATTTTGATACCCAGCCATGATAAAGCTCAATAGCTGGGGGCTGGTATTCTCAGGTTCGGGAGACCAATACTTATTGGGTCTCCTCAGCTTGCAGCCGCCCAGGATTGTCGCTTCCATTAGATGTGACAATCCTGGAACTTTACCAATCACCTTCCTATTTCCTCGGTGCAGCGGCAATCGGGGTAATAAAGGGTTAATAGCTCACAGCTGTCACTAAGCCCTAAATTAGTAAGAGTCTATGAGACCCCCACTAGTAATCTGTAAGTGAAAAAAATAAACACAAACACCGAAAAAATCCTTTATTTGAAATAAAATACAAAAAACCCACCCTCTTTCACCCCACCCTGGATGACACTGTTGGAACACACTTAGTGAACAACCTCTTTAAATTCTTAATAAAGGATATATCCAAATTGGGAACTACTTTTTTATTATTTATTATTATTATTATTATTAATAATAATATTAGTTAATAATAATAAGAATAATAATAACAATAATAATAATTTATTATTATTATTATTACAATTATTATTGATAATAGTTATTTATTAATAGTAATAATAATACATATTTTTTATTATTATTGAGATTTGTTAATTATTGTAGTAGTAGTAATAATAATAATAATAATAATAATTAATAATATATATTATTATTATAAATATTAGTTATTATTGTTGATATTAGTTAATAATAATAAGAATAATAATTTATTATTATTACAATCATTATTGATATTAGTTAATTATTAATAGTAATAACTTATTATTATTCTTTCCATTATTAGTGATATTAGTTAATTATTAATAGTAATAATAATAAAAATATTTTCAGTATTATTATTGAGCTGTGTTAATTATTAATAGTAATAATAATATAATAATAATGTATTATATAATAATAATAATAATAATTATTGTTATTATTATTATTATTATTATTATGTGACTACAGTACGTATGAGCAGAATCTCACTACACAATTTATTTGTAGTCTGTAGACATGAAGAGACATGTGTCTGCATTAGATCTGTATACATAAAACGACAGGAAACGTATCTTTAATAAAGACTATACTCAAAGTGGATATTTTTTATTTTCGTTGCATGTCACCAATAGAAACTCTAGTTTCAGACGTCTTAACTTACCTGTTACATGTCTTAATTTTTGTACATACAGGAATAACACTGTCATGTGTCGGAGGTTGGAGAATAACCCTCCCTTGTGCTGTGTCAGCGGTTGTGTGCATAGACTAAGCCGGTGGTAGAGACAACTGACTTAACCTTCAGGCATCTTTAGATTTACGTTCCATTTTACAGCAGAAAGTCCCTACATATAATCCCTCCATGCAGGATCCCTAATGACCTGTTTATGGATGCAGAGCAGCAGTGTCACCGCCCTGTGTAATATCATGTCCTCCGGTCTAACGAGCAGATTCAAATATTTTGTTCTTGATTTCTACACTTTTTTATACCTTATCCTAAATATTTGACAATCCAATGTTTATCAATTTTACAAATCGAAACATTTTTCTACAAAACGGTGATTTTCTGTAAAAATAGTACAAGCATATGACATATGGACAATTTTTATGGTATTAAAGCCCCTTTATGCACATTTGAAATATAAAAAAACATTAATGAATATCTTATTTTTATATTGAGAATGAGAATCACTTGAAATGATAAACCCCGAGCCTGAGGCCGGAGTAACGAGAAATGATGACTTGGCACTTGATTTCTTTCTTATCATAGTCTTGTCATCTTCCATAATGGCATTATACTGTATACTTGGACATTGCTATACAGTTGAAACCAAAAGTTCCATCCTGTCTCTATAAAGACACCAGGAATTAATGTAACCTCCAACTTTGGGGTGTCGCGGGCGGAGGAGGGGACGCCGCGCTCTCCCACTGCTCGGGTCCGGCTGGCACTGCGGCCTGCTGCCGCTGCTCGGTGCGCTCCTCGCCCGTGAATGAAAGGGGTTGTTTGGGTGTGGGGATTGTTTATTGTCCGTGACGCCACCCACGGTTGTGGTGATTTGTTGGCACCACCGCTGCTCTGTATGGGGATCCCGGGAAGGATGGTATGGAGCAGCCAGTTGTTGTGTTTCCCCTCCGTGGGTAGGGGTTGGTGATCCCGGGGCCCAGTGATGAGGTGGGAGATGCAGGGCTTGGTGGGCGCAGGGACGCGGGGGCAGCGCTGTGCCTTGCGGCACTGTGGTACTCACTCAGCCTGAGACGATGACACAGTTCTCGGTAAAACACACGGCTGGAAAGACGGTTCCCACGGACGGCTGCACTTGCTTTCCCCAGTAGGTGACGGTGACGGTCCCTCTGTCCTGCACCTAAGTTGACAATGGTTGCGATGGGTTCCCACTGGTAACCCGCTCCCCGGCTTGGATATGGGCCGGAGGAGCCCTACTTTGCCCGCAGGCGCTGGCCCTGAGAAACTGGTGCCCTGGCGGTGGCGGTGTCTCTCCATTACGGTTGGACTGTTGCCTTCAATCGGGACTTGGTTGTTAGGAGACAGACGTCCCCTTCACTGACGGATTTGGCAAATTATGGCGACTCCTAGCCTTGCCGGGATCCGAAAGGCCCCTGCCCTGGTGCTGACTGTTCTTCGTATACTGCTCCAGACCGCCGGGCCACTACCCGTCCGCGGTCCTTCCAGCAACCTCCGAGCAGTCCCCCTGCAGACTATCACCGCCGTCTGCTGACCTTGCTGTCACTGTCCGGGACACACACCCGGACCAACTTCAGGCTTTACTGCTGTCACTTTTCTCTCACTACAACTCCACTGTTTACTCCTTCACTTCCCTAGCTTAACTCACTGGTTCCTCCCGCCTCCAGGGCTGTGTACTCCTCGGTGGGCGGAGCCAACCGCCTGGCCCACCCCCTGGTGTGAACATCAGCCCCTGGAGGAAGGCAACAAGGATTTTGGTAGCCTTGGTGTTCCTAACTGGGGTGTAGGGTGTGGTGGTGTGATGACCTGTGACCCCTGGCTTGCCCAGGGCGTCACAGGGGCATTACACATTGCCTGGTTGAGGGTCTGAAGGACAGTGCATGACCCAGGGATGCACAGATAGGGGCGATGCACCACCCATCCATGCCCTACACAAGGTATAATAATGTCTCAGAGTTTCCTGGAGTGTGTCTTACAATATATGGTAGAAAATACAATTTTAGAAGTGAACACGGGGAGAAATCGTAGACAGCTCTAATGATCCCATCTTTCTAGACCCACTTCCTGAGCGCGTCTTAAGCACTTATGGTCTTCTCTCTCCATGCGCTTATTAAGAGTGTCTTAGCGTCCCCCCGGGGATTAGGGCTCTATCCGGCAGGTCACTCTGAAACTATTTTCACTGAGACTAATAGCTAAACTTTACTAAATCCCTGGGAGAGAATCAAGTGAACCTGTTAATGAGCAGCGAGAAAGTGAAGGATGTAAAATGTGTAGGAAAACACATGTCATGTCTGGAGCCGGCATCGTCCAGGAGGGAGCCGCAGAGCGTACAGGGCCCAACATTTGACGTATCTCACGGCTGGATCAGATGTTTTACTTCTCCAGCTTTGTTTTGTCTGTATATAGAATCGTAAAAGCGGAAACCAGAATGGTGGAATATATTGGAGATGCTTTATAAGGGGCCATACGCAACATAGATGAAGAAGACTACGCCCTACATATTACCATAGGGTCCATCCAAGAAGCTTCTATGGGGCATCCTGGTGTAAAAGTTCCCAGTTTTGATCTTTCCCTATATCCATAGGCAGGGGTGGGGGTAAGCACTCTTGCTGTTCGAAGGTGGTGTTTCTGATTGTGGCCTATCATTAAAAGTTCAGCTGTCGAATGCACAATCAATAATTCGCACTTAGCGCGGCTTTGCACGTTGCGACATCGCAGGTGCTAGATGATACGATGAACGAGCGCAAAAGCGTCGTTATCGTATCATCGGTGCATTCTCCGACATTTCCATAATGCCGGTGCCGTTACAGGCATGATGCAGTTCCTCGTTCCTGCGGCAGCACACAACGCTGTGTGTGAAGCCGCAGGAGCGAGGAACATCACCTTACCTGCCACCGGTGGCTATACGGAAGGAAGGAGGTGGGCGGGATGTTTACATCCTGCTCATCTCCACCCCTCCGCCGCTATTGGCCGCCTGCCGTGTGACGTCGCTATGACGCCGCACGACCCGCCCCCTTAGGAAGGAGGCGGGTCGCCGGCCAGAGCGACGGTCGCAGGGCAGGTGAGTGCATGTGAAGCTGGCGTAGCGATAATTTTCGCTACGCCAGCTATCACAAGATATTGTACCTGCGACGAGGGCGGGGACTATCGCGTGCGACATCGCAGCATCGGCTTGCGATGTCGCAACGTACAAAGCCCGCCTTAGAAGGTGGGTGAAGACACATCCTCGGGATAGGTCATAAATAGAGATGAGTAGAAGACTGGGTTCTGTTGATCCAGCTGAACTTTTTTAAAGTTCTGTTTTGGACCTGAACTTCATTTGAAGTTACTGATTGTCAGTTCAGGTCTCCGCCCACATGCAGCCAGCCATAAACAGATCACTTCCGGGGGAGGGTGGGCAAGGTTTTCCCTTTTTTTTGTTTGGTGCACACTACATCAGATCATGTTCTTGTTACCCCAGTGTGAGCCAATCAAACACTGCAAGTGGCTTGCACTGGGCTGAGCACTAAGCATACCAGAGCACAGTGATGTTCCTGTGAGTGGTTTAACTATTGCTCCTTTGAGTATTCTGTTTGTCTTGTCTTTTAAATACACCATATGTTCGTAAGATGCAAACTTTTCTATTTTTTGCAATTTTTTATGATCTCAATTAAGAGGGTGTGGCTTACAGGATCCTCTGGGGTGTATCTTTATGCTGCTTTACATAATTATCCACTGATCAGTGGGAGTACAACAACCAGCACACACGCCAATCAGATGTTACCAGCTGGGGACGCCTGTTCTCAGATACTGCCAAAACACAGCAGCTCTATGAAAGCTATAGTACGTGTGGCCTGTTAATGCCTTTTTAAATGGGCCACCACTGAAATAGGGGAGCTGTTGAGTCCTGGAAGCATCTGAGTGTTGGCATATGCAACAGATGAGGACTTCTTTGTTTGTGTGAAGGAGGACTTTATGCTGATCTAACAGTAGATGGCGATGTTATGTAAAGTTTCATTACTCACTGTATTGTAAAAAGTCTTTTGTTTTTTTCCTGGTTTTGTTTTCTCTTCCTGATATAATGCTCTATGACTGTGCATATTTTTACCTCATGCTCTAAGAAGTAAAGAGCTTGTTATCTCATGTAATCTGGTCTGTGAACTCTCTTCTGCACCTGGGAAGCTAGAAGCTGTGCAACAAGTTATGGGCCCAGGCACCCAATATCCCAGGCACCAAAAGATCCCAGACAAGCAAGATCCCAGACACTCAAGATCCCATATTGCTGTTAGTTTCTGCCACTCAGTGGAAAACCAGCTAAGATACCTGTCTCTGCTGTTTATGTTCTCCACTATGCACCTATTATGTTTGTTGTCAGTAAGTAGGAGGTGTATTCTTTAGGAATATTCACTCTCTCTTATATTTTGCATTTTATTTTTCCTACTCACGCTGGGATCACTTTCTACTTCAGCACATCTTCCCTTCTGTAGGTAATTTGCTCTCTGCTCTGCCCTCCGGTTCCTTAGGAGAAACATGAAGTGCTCGATGGCCAATTAGGCAGCATAGTCCCGAGTTATCGTTGTTTAGTGTCTGGTCAGGGATATTTCAACTTCCACAGGAACAACTAGGGACTACAAAGTTGGGATTTCAAGTCTGTACAGGAACCGGCAGGGTATATTGCAGTAGTGCGTTACCTTTATCCCTTGTCAGTTGCTGTAGGAAAATAACATTATGACCAGCCCACTCCATTTTTGTGCGCTGAAAAGCCATCATGAATACTATGGACACCCTGGCTGTGGTCCTTGACCTTGGAGGTGGCAGACATTAAGTGGCATCAACAGCATGTGTCATCTGCCGCTACAGAGGTTTTACTTCCTTCAAAACCATTTTGTAAGCCTAAGGTAAATTTACAAGAGTGTTTTGGCCAAGGTTAGTTTGCCATCTTTATTTTTTCGTGTAAGCTGTATTTGTGTCTACATCTTGCATCATCCAGAGGAGAGAGTCAACGTGTGGGTATTATCCTGTTGTTGCTTTATGGAGACCCTTAGGCTGGGGCATTTTCACTGCCTGAGGAGTCTCCCATTTTTTCCACAATTGACGACCGCCTTGTTCTTTGCTCTGGAGGTCATCAATGATGATCCCTGTAAAGTTGCAGTCGCTGAATCAGTGATTCACTGGTTGCTTCTGGGAAATCGTAAAGGGGAGGACTACTCCTCTGACTTCAGACACTGGGCAGTGAAGCCCCCTGGCATGACCCAGCACTCCGCAGTCAATTCTGCTCAGGTCTTTCTAGTCAGATACGAGATATGATGGTTTATAGTCCCTCCCTGTTGTCCGTGGAAGTTGCTATGTCACTGACAGTTGGTTTGGATAGACCTCTTAAAGATATACGGGTACATTTGAGGGGCTTTCAGTGACTTTTCCCTCTCATCCTATTAAGGCAGGAGAACCCATGCAAATTGGGACCTGCAGAGAGTCCAAGGAGTAAGTTAAACCTTGAATACCTGCTCGTTTCTGTCTATATTGAAGTCGAACAGGCCATGAGATGATTCGGGGTTTTAGATACAATAATGATTTTCTTAAGGGTAAAGATAACTAGAAATCATTAATATGAAAGTGTGGCGCCCTGGACAAGCCAGGACGTCACAGGTACTGCAACAACACACCCCACACCCCGGCTAGGCACATCAAAGTCAGACAAAATTCCTTGTTGCCTCCCTCCAGGGGCTGATGTCCACACCAGGGGGTGGAGCCAGGCGGTTGTCCCCACCCACCGAGGAGTTCACAGTCCTGGAGGCGGGAAAAGGAAGTCAGAGACGCTGGCCCGTGGGATCTATGGGCCTTGGTGGTGACCTCTTATCCCTAATCGGTTGGCTGTTTTCTTCTATGAGGGACTTTGGGTGGGACAGAACCTCTAGTCCTGGCCTCTATCGGTTAATTAACCAGCTCCAGTTGGTTCCGGTTTCTGGCTTCAAGGTCTGAGTACTCCCCTTTGTGCTACGTTTCCGGGTCGGTTCCCTGTGTTGGTACCGGCGGGCTACAACCCTGGCCCTGTCCACCTCGGTTCCACCGAGCCGTCTTCCCGTCTCCTGCTGACGGAGACCACCGTCTGCCTCCTAGCCAAGGCACCCTGGTACCTGTCAGTTTGCTTCAGGCCTGACACACAGACCTGACCTCCGCCCACACTCCTCTCCAAACTGAACTCCAACACTTTACTGCTCATTTTCCCGCCCTGGGCTGTCTAAACCCCTGGGTGGGCATGCACCAACCACCTGGCCACGCCCACTGGTGTGTCTATCTGTCCCTAAGGGGGTGACTAGGGTTTAATGGTTGGCTGTGTGTTTCCTAATGAGGGAACGGTGTTGTGCGGGGGCCTATTTGTGACTACCTGGTTTTGCCAGGGCGTCACATAGACATAGGAGGGTTCCTGTCTTTAAGGTAGGAGATTATGTGGCTATCCTCAAAAAAATCTCTGTCTAAAAGTTCCATCAAGGAAATTTGCTCCTAAATTTGTTGGTTTGCATAAGGTAACTAAAATCATTAATCCTGTGACGGTCAAGCTCCATCTCCTGGTTGCGTGGAGGAACAATAATTACATCCATTCCTCTATACTTTAAAAGTTTAATCGGACACTGGTCCACAGAATTTCATTGAAGTTGACTTGGAGAAGGACAAGGAGTATGAGGTGGAATGAGTTTTGGGTTGCAGACGTGTCAGATGTCTCCTTCAGTATCCATTAAATGGGAGGGTTTCGGTAAGGAGGATAATTCATGGGTTGACGCAAGATATTTGTATGCAGATCGCCTAGTAAGAGAGCTCTGTCAGTTGTGTCAGTGGTTGGGGATCAGTGGCCCCAAGTAGAAGAAGGTACTATCATGTGTCTGGATTTGAACCCTGGAGACTGCTGTGTTTGGTATTTGTATTTTTTTGTTTGCCTTACTCACTTTGGGATCACTTTCTACTTCAGCATACCTTCCCTTCTGTAGGTAATTTACACATCATCCATCGAGCACTGCTCTGTCTCAAGCAGCCCTCTGGTTCTTGAGACAGAGCAGTGCTCGATGGATGATTAGGCAGCATAGGCCCGAGTGTCACACAGTGTCTGGCTCTAAACTTGCCGAATGTCATGGCGACATCTGACGCATTTCAGACTACAGACTCTGACACTCCTCACTATGCTATTCCTGGTGCTTCTGAGTTGCACAGGCATGTTTGGGCGTTGAGCAGCTGTGTGTTCATTACTGATCGAACTAGCAGGAGTTAATTCCTGCTACTCTGCTGGTTACCTTTTGGATCACATGTAGTGGAAGACCTATCAAAGTTACTCCCCACCTTTTTAAGATGTAGGAATTTGTCTTCATATGCCGACTATAGCTTTTTGCTAAATCGGTCCATGTGCTGTTGTGTTCTAGTAGCTTGTGATTTACTGTGTGTAATTTGGTGCGCTGTGGAATTCCTCCTGTCATTTGGTTATTTTACCCCTGATCTTTGTTTTTTTGCTTATCATTTATTGTCTGATAACTCTGTGTGAGTGTGCTGTGTGACAGAGTTTTAGTTTCCCCTGTTTGCCTATCAATGTTGGTGTTAACACACTCCTGTCCCGGTCCCCCCACCCTGGGGTATGGAGGGAGGGGGTATTAGATCAGGGCTGGTCAGGAGTAGGGTCAGCCTGACAGCTCAGACATTCTCACCATCAGAGGTAACTCTGAGATAAGGGATAGCCAGGGCCCCCTAGTCTGAAGGCCAGTCTAGTAGCTTTGGTCCCCACTCTCCCCTGACCACTGTGACACCAAGTTGTCATTGTTTAGTCTGCGGTGTGGTCAGACCTATTCCAACTCCTGCATATAACACTAGGGACTGTGGAGTTGGGATCTCTAGTCTGTACAGGAACCAGCAGGGTCAGATGCAGTTTTTTTAGTGTGTTTCTGTATGAAGATAACACCATCATTTACACGCCTGTCATTACTAAAGATATGACATTTTACCAGAACATTTGAGAAACCTTTCCCTTCTTTCCTTCCAGTGGGATCCTGTTGTCATGAAGGTGACAAGGGACAGGCTCAGGGAAAGCTTTTCTTTACCATCTTAGACCATCACATTAAACGTGTTTTTTTCCTTTGGACGTATTAGGGGTTAACTCCCTCTTCTTTTGTAGCAACATACTTTTCAGTTCTGCTCTGCGGTTGATCACTTCTGGCCTGGATATAAGCCCTCTGCTTCCTGCAGAGGGTGCTGGTTATTAAGTTCAGTCTGGAGCTAGGCCTGGAGCGGTGAGGAAGTGTTTTTTGTTGCTGCTGTCTGTTTAGGTGTGTGTCCTAGTGAAGGGAGCCTGTTTTAGTTAGGTTAGTTTCTCCTTCCGGTAACCCCTCCCTGTACACCTTTGTTGTCCCCTATTGTTGGTAATGGGTGTGAGTTTTGTTTACCCCTGTCTGTCAGTCATATCGGTGGGTCTTGACGTCTGTCCTTGCCCTCCCCCTGGAAGGTGGATTGCGGTGGGGGTCTTACCATCAGGGTCAAGGACAGGTGATAGGGAGACGCTAGGGGCCCAGACCTCACTACCTTTAAGCATACCTCTGGGTTGAAGGAGAGCCTAAGGTCTGAGGGCCAGCGCAGGGGCTCCCTTCCAGTCAAACCAAACATTCCTGTCACTCCGGTGACACCTGTCCTGTTGTAAATAAAAAAAAAGACCAAAAATAAACAACCTTTCCCTGGTTTTGGTTCTGTCATTGATCTATTTGTGATAAATCTTTATTGATTACTGCATTTTGTATCATTACCTTCCTATCGCAGACCTGTTCCACTCTATGTTGTCTTTGGATGTAGAACACGACCAGATGTGAAGCCGATACCGTCCACCAAGTCGTAATATGTGGCTGTATTTTATATGTTTACTATATTATTTCTCCTTAATAAACAACCGCCCCAACCTGCCAAGAACAATCACATGTGACATACTTGGAGCGAGTACAGGGACGTAATCGTTTTCATGATCTCAACACTCTTTGCTTCAAACACTCGGAAATTCCATGTTCGGCTTCGAGAATGGAAACTGAGATTTAATGACCTGTTAATTCACATTGTTACCCAGAGAAAGAAAAGAAAAAAAAAAGAAAAAGTCAAAGCTCCGAGATCCGTAACTTCATCACACAAGTGTGTATATAAACTAATCGTCCATACGGGACGCGTCTGGAAACCTGCGCTCAGTAATGATGTGGCGCTGACCTTTTATTTCCTTGGTTAGAGTAGATATTTCCACTTAATCCAAGTACTACCGGGTCAGAGAAGACATGGGACTTATTGGAGCAAATCCATACGTGACATCAAGTATTTATAGCCTTAATATCTACAAACTGATCTGTATACAAATTGTGAAAAATTACAAAAACTTGATCCACGGGGTAATGAATGTGAAATACATCTGTCATGTTCTTGTCACAAGTGTTTTATGGAGAGCTGTATATTAAAGTGCATTTCCAGATATCCCCTTGAGATTTCGTATAGAGTTATTCCTTGGGTTGTTCTTCTAGGCACATGACTTGCCAGCTTTTTTAAATGCATTTGTACAAGACTTGAGAGCGTAATGGTGAAATTTCGTTAATCATTCCGTTTTTATACGCCATACCGCGATCCGTTTTGAATCAAAACAAAGGTACAACCAATAAAGGGAAACAATAATATAAGAAGCAGTTAAATAGTATAATATTATTTACTTATTCCCAAGTAGTAACATATAGTAGGCTTAATGAAAAGGAAAAAAATCCAAACCCATAAAAGAAATCATTAAATAACCAAATATTGATACAAATCTCAATTTATTAGATATATTAAAAATATTTCCAATCAAAAAAATATTTAATATATAATATAAAAATCACAATGAGCACATGAGAGAAAAAAGCGCCTCAGACCATACAGTGCCTACAAGTAGTATTCAACCCCCTGCAGATTTACCAGGTTTGATAAGATGCAAATAAGTTAGAGCCTTCAAACTTCAAACAAGAGCAGGATTTATTAACAGATGCATAAATCTTACAAACCAACAAGTTATGTTGCTCAGTTAAATTTTAATAAATTTTCAACATAAAAGTGTGGGTCAATTATTATTCAACCCCTAGGTTTAATATTTTGTGGAATAACCCTTGTTTGCAATTACAGCTAATAATCGTCTTTTATAAGACCTGATCAGGCCGGCACAGGTCTCTGGAGTTATCTTGGCCCACTCCTCCATGCAGATCTTCTCCAAGTTATCTAGGTTCTTTGGGTGTCTCATGTGGACTTTAATCTTGAGCTCCTTCCACAAGTTTTCTATTGGGTTAAGGTCAGGAGACTGACTAGGCCACTGCAACACCTTGATTTTTTCCTCTTGAACTAGGCCTTGGTTTTCTTGGCTGTGTGCTTTGGGTCGTTGTCTTGTTGGAAGATGAAATGACGACCCATCTTAAGATCCTTGATGGAGGAGCGGAGGTTCTTGGCCAAAATCTCCAGGTAGGCCGTGCCATCCATCTTCCCATGGATGCGGACCAGATGGCCAGGCCCCTTGGCTGAGAAACAGCCCCACAGCATGATGCTGCCACCACCATGCTTGACTGTAGGGATGGTATTCTTGGGGTCGTATGCAGTGCCATCCAGTCTACAAACGTCACGTGTGTGGTTGGCACCAAAGATCTCGATCTTGGTCTCATCAGACCAGAGAACCTTGAACCAGTCTGTCTCAGAGTCCTCCAAGTGATCATGAGCAAACTGTAGACAAGCCTTGACATGACGCTTTGAAAGTAAAGGTACCTTACGGGCTCGTCTGGAACGGAGACCATTGGGGTGGAGTACGTTACTTATGGTATTGGCTGAAACCAATGTCCCCACTGCCATGAGATCTTCCCGGAGCTCCTTCCTTGTTGTCCTTGGGTTATCCTTGACTCTTCGGACAAGCCTGGCCTCGGCACGGGAGGAAACTTTCAAAGCCTGTCCAGGCCGTGGAAGGCTAACAGTAGTTCCATAAGCCTTCCACTTCCGGATGATGCTCCCAACAGTGGAGACAGGTAGGCCCAACTCCTTGGAAAGGGTTTTGTACCCCTTGCCAGCCTTGTGACCCTCCACGATCTTGTCTCTGATGGCCTTGGAATGCTGCTTTGTCTTTCCCATGTTGACCAAGTATGAGTGCTGTTCACAAGTTTGGGGAGGGTCTTAATTAGTCAGAAAAGGCTGGAAAAGAGATAATTAATCCAAACATGTGAAGCTCATTGTTCTTTGTGCCTGAAATACTTCTTAATACTTTAGGGGAACCAAACAGAATTCTGGTGGTTTGAGGGGTTGAATAATAAATGACCCTCTGAATAAACTTTTCACAATTTAAAAAAAAACCAAAAAAACAAATAACATTCTTTTTTGCTGCAGAGCATTTCACACTTCCAGGCTGATCTACAGTCCAAATGTCACAATGCCAAGTTAATTCCGAATGTGTAAACCTGCTAAATCTGCAGGGGGTTGAATACTACTTGTAGGCACTGTAAGTATGAATGACAGAACACTTAAGCGGGCTTTACACGCTACGATATATCATACGATATGTCGTTGGGGTCACGTCGTAAGTGACGCACATCCAGCATCGTATGACATATCGTAGCGTGTGACAGCTACAAGCGAGTGTGAACGAGCAAAAATACTCACCTTATCGTTGCTCGTTGACACGTCGATCATTTTCAAAATATCGAACGTCCTTCTGCGTGCCGATTGTTTATCGTTCCCGAAGCAGCACACATCGCTCCGTGTGACACCTTGGGAACGATGAACACAGCTTACTGCGTCCCGCCGGCAATGCGGAAGGAAGGATGTGGGCAGGATGTTTACATCCCGCTCATCTCCGCCCCTCCGCTACTATTGGCCGGCCGCTGTGTGACGTCGCTGTGACGCCGAACGTCCCTCCCCCTTCAGGAAGTGGATGTTCTGCGCCCACAGCGACGTCGTTTGGAAGGTAAGTACGTGTGATGGGGAGTTACAACATTGTGCGACACGGGCAACAAATTGCCCATGCCGCACAAACGATGGGGGTGGGTGTGATCGCAAATGCGATTGCACGATTAATTGCAGCGTGTAAAGCAGGCTTTAGTAAATTGGTGATCCATGTAAATATATTATTCATAGTATAGCCATTAAATTAGAGAGATATATGTCATTATGTAACAGAGAACCAACCTGTCTGCATTATCCCTCGCTGCCGGAATGACGCCAGAAACCCAACGCGCGCGTTTCGGTGTGGAAACCTTTGTCAGGGGGCACCCCTTTAATGCTCTTAACATAAAAAAACATAGTAACCCTTAACTTGTGAAAGGACACAATACTATATTAACATAGCCATATATAACGCAAGCTTACAAGTTATGAATTGTTATATGTGTACAAGATCAGAACCAATAATAGTACAGGAATACATTACCAGGACCAACAAAAGTACAGAAACACATAAGTAGAACCCCCATCAGTTACAGAAACACATCATCATAATCCACATTAGCACATAAATACATAACAGAACCCCCCACAGTACATAAATACATAACCAGAACCACTAGCAGAACAGAAATTCATCACCATAACCCTCATCAGTACAGAAAGTCATCATCAGAACCACCAGCAGTACAGAAATCCCTCACCAAAACCTCCAGCAGTAGAGAAATTCATCACCAGAACCACTAGCAGTACAGAAATTCATCATCAGAACCTACAATTTCCAGTATGTCCTTAACAATGGTAAGGAGATACTGGGAGTTGTTGCTATCAGTCATCACACTGCTGACCATACAGGAAAAACAGGACTGATGAGAATAAGTCAGTATCATAAATAAACACATTCAGGTAGTTTATAGATGATGTTGTCTCTGATTGGAGTCATTCTCTTTAGGTTTTTTTCTTCTTGTCCAGACACCATGATGAATTTTCATATCTACAGATCATCACCATAGACTTCCATCTTCTCCAATCTTGTGCAGCATCTCCCAGCATGATACCCTTAAAAATAACAGAATTATTCTAATGCTCCTGAATAAAAATATCTGCCCAAAGCTATACCCCTGAATAAATAATTGCCACTCAGTGTGTACCCTCTACAAAATATGATGCACGCACTGTCTCTCTAATGGAAAATGCCATCCACACTTCCCTCTTCTTTCCATACTGGGCCCCTTCTTCACACGGTCCTCTACATTGTGTCCACCTATACAGCCCAGTCTCTATATTGTGCTCCCTCACAATGTGTTCATGCTCATCCCTCCTCACTTCTCATACTGTGTTTGCATGCATTCCCCCAGCTCTTCCCATACTTTGTCTGTATACATTTCCCCATTGCTCCCCATATCCCCATACTGTGTCCACGCCCATCCTGCCTCACTTCTCATACTGTGTTCGCATATATTCCCCCCACTCCCAGTACTGTCTGTATAAATTTCCCTCCTTGTTCTCATACTGTTTCTGTATACATTCCTTCTCTCTCCATATTCCATACATTCCCAACTCACTCCCTATATTGTGTCCACATATATTTCTCCTTCACTCCCCATACTGTGTTCGCATACATTCCCCCTTTACTCCCTCTACTGTGTCCAGGCCCATCCCTCCTCACACCATACTGTGTCTGTATACATTCCCCCCTCATTCCCCATACTATGACAAACCCATCCCCCTTACTCCTCATACTGTGTTTGCATACATTCCTGTTATGATCCGGAACCACGGAAGACCACCATAAATCATTGGTAAAAGGTGACAAGAGCATTGGCAACTAATCTGGCCGCCATCTCCTTACTAACCATCAACACTAGAAGTAGCCGAGGGGTGAACTAACATACTGCGAACCCAGCCGGAGAACTAGGTATCCTAAAGGAAGGAAAGATTAATAACTCTCTGCCTCAGAAAATAGATAAAGAATAGCAAGCCCCCCACATTCAAAGACTGTGGTGATATAGGAAAACACAATACACAGATAGATGATAGGATTAGCAAAAGGTGAGGCCCTACTGACTAAATAGGACAGGATAGGAAAGGGACTGATGGTGGCCAGAGAAAAACCCTACAAAATTCCAAAAACCTGATAGATCACTAGATCTGAACCCCGTCCTATACCAGGAGCTCTTGTCATACCAATGAACAGAAAGCAGGAACCATTACAAATTCAAGAAGCAACAAACACATCGACTTATAGGAGCAATACTCCAATCATAGCTGCAGGGAGCTTCCCAGCTAAGCAACTGAGAGGGAAGATCCCTGCATGCAAATAAACTGAAAACAACCACAGCAAATGACAAACTCAGATAAGAACAAAAAGAACCAAACAACAAATAAAGAGCCAAGCACTTATCTGGGGTAGATGTGGTCTGGAGCAGGATGAAGTAGGCTGGTGAACAAAGAACAACTGACATCCGGCATAGCCTGCTAGCAGACCAGGGTTTAAATAGGCAGAGAGTTAGAAATGGAAACGCCCATTGCTCAACACACCTGGTCTCTATCCAAACCATTCCTGGCCACAAGAGGGAGCCTCACAGCAGCAAAAGCATAACTGACATTCACAACACATTCCTCCCTCTCTCATTCACCCACACTCCTCATACTGTGTCTGCATACATTCCTTCTCACTCCCCATACTGTGTCTGCATACATTCTCCCATCACTCCTCATACATTGTCTGGATACATCCCACCCTTTCGCCATACTATGTCTGTATATATTCCCCCCTTGCTCCAAATACTGCTTCTGTATACATTCCCCCCTCGCTCCCTCTCCTTTGTTTGCATACATTTCCCCTCCCCTCGCTCCCCATTCTGTGTCCACGCTCATCCCCCTTCTCTTCATACTGTGACCACATACATTCCACTCTCACTGCTCATACTGTGTCTGCACACATTCCCATCTCGCTCCTCTTACTGTGTCTGTATACATTTTCCCTCACTCCCCATAGTGTGTCTATATGCATTCCCTCTTATCTTTCCATATTTGTCTTTCAGTTTTTTTTCCCTTTCCCCTAATTACAATAAATCTTCGGTGTCTTCCACTCCACTGGAGCACTTACCACTAACGTTGTCAGCCTCCTATGTGGCGCCGACAAATGACATCAGCTGCATGATCAGCTAACCTGATCACGCAGCTGACGCTGCCTTGGCCAGGAAGTGCTGGCAGTCAGGGCTTCAATTGTACTCACATCTTAAAGACTCGAATACAAGTCATCACATGGAGCCAACGTGCTACACCTTCTTTAAGTCAGCTGTCAGCTTAACAGCTGGCTCAGCTAACTGCCGACTCCCACTATGGCTGGCAGCAAAATGCAGCTGCTGGGGAGATACTTCGAACCACTGTATCAGGAAACCTGATGGTACCCCCCCGAGCTGCACCCCAGCGCAAATGCCCCGCATGCCCCTGCTGCGTATGCCACTGCTTTATGATCTGTAGGGTTTGAACTATGGGACCCCCATTGATTAGGAAAATAAAAGAAAATCTGGTTTTGTTTTGCACTGTGTCCTCTTGTAAGTTTTTTCTTTGCACAATGGTATTTTAGTATTTTTTTTCCTGGCAACTGCACAACCAAAGTTTTGGGGCATCTCTATCCAGGGGTAACATAGTAGAAGGGATAAAAGGCTAAACCCTTCACTCCCATGATCATTAATAATGTGTTAGATTTTATGTCCATTGATTATAGTTAATTTACACTTCGGCACTATTTCTTAAGTAAAATAAGCCCAATACCAAAAACTTTGTTTCATTAGGATCATTTTTGGATGTTATGCTCAAATTATGTTATACTCTTCATCTGAGATACTGTCAGGGGCTTTTATGGTTAAAAATGCAAGCATTGCCGGAACGAAGGCCAAAAGGTGCACAAATTGATAGAATGTCTCTGTCGGGGTTCTCATCCAAAGTTCAGTATTTGTAACAGAGTGATCACAGAGTGATGTGATATGGACCCAACCTAAGAACAACCCAAGAGAACACTAGTCAGCCCCTGTTAGAAGTCCATGAACTATATGCTGATGGACTTTTTCCAGCATGGAGTGCTGGTTACACTGATTGTAATGTTGTCCATTATTAGAGATTTACTTGTCAGTTTAAGGTCACTTGACTGTACACAATTGGAAGGGGAAGGGGTTGTAACAGTGTGTTAAGCTAGTTGGCCTTCATGGACTCAAAGGTTATTGGGCCTATAGTAGGATTCATTGTCCTGCATCTGGTGGGGGACTGTGCATCTTTGTTCTTCTCTCCAGGGGGCTTCCCCAATACACATCTTTTCAGATGGGCTCCTGGAACCTTCTGTATACATTGACTTAATGTAACAAAATGTCTAAGGGGGTAGAATGTGATGACCTCTCCTAAACCAGGGGTCTGATCCCGGGAGAGGTGAAAGAGTAAGCCACTATTTGCACATACCTAGACCATATGCAAATATGCTGTTTCCAATTCGCTGGGATTGTCCTGATTTTTTGGAAACATTTTTGCAGTTTTTTTTAGGGATGGAGCTGGGAAAGGATTGAAGCCTCCCCTAAATGAACAGTTAATAACTAAGGCTTAGGCAATGACTATGAAACCCAATATTCATTGTATGCAGTAAGAAGAATCAGATCAGTTCACCTGTTCAATCTTGACGTGGATCATTGTTCCAGGGTGGTGCACGGAGAGCAAAACTTCTCGTTCAAAAGTGGAAATCAATGAGAGGAAAAAAATTCCAGCAACTTCGACCCAAAAAATGTTTTTCTTAAAACTTGTAAGTTTAATTCATACTATTAAAAACAAACATACATGTTAAAAACATGAACAGCCTACGAGTTTCGAACATAGGAGTTGTTAGACTTGGCTTGCCAAGTCTAAGAACTCCTATGTTCGAAATGCGTAGGGTGTTCATGTTTTTAACATGTATGTTTGTTTTTAATACTATGAATTAAACTTACAAGTTTTAAGAAAAAAAATTTTGGGGACGAAGTTGCTGGAATTTTTTTCCTCTCAATAATATTCATTGTAACAAGGTTTTTCTAAATGTTGAAGACACAACATTGACTTGGGACTCAATCCAAAGTGCAAGTCAAGTTGATGCCAACTACATGTAGATATTGGTTCATCCAGTTGCTCCCAAACCTAGGCACTGGTATGTTTAATTCTCCGCAGAAAAGAACTGCCATGTCTTCTCAAGATTCCTCTGCTCCTGGAATACGTACTGGTGGTGAGACGCGACGTGCGCCAGCTTGACTTTGTTGGATAACTGCCAGACAAGGGAGAATGAAGCCGCGGCTTTGGGCTGACACAAGTTCAATGGGATAATTAGACAGCATTTTGCTCCAGTTTGTTGACATAAACGTCTTGTAGATTAGCCTTTTAGGCCGAGCGGAGAATAATGATCCGGATTAACAGGTGGTAGAGTTAATGGAGAAACATGAAATGAATACTCCGCTTCCTGTGCCCGACTTTGTTGTTTCTTTTTTCTGCAAAGGATTTCAGGAGCTCCTGACACATTTCTAACACCTTAGTGCTTTATTTGACGTTTCATTGACCTCTTTTTTTACCCTAATAGGTGAAAACTTCAAGATTTGTACAGAAATCTCCCTGTCGGAGGAGATGTAACACCAGCTTTATGGGAAATGAGTAAGGGGAGGATGGGCGGATGAGACACGTCCTTCTCAATGGGTGTACGGAGAATCATTAATCAAGGAATATGTTACCTGGCCGTGGTACAGTCACCGATCCCTTAGTGTAAAAGTAATAACTGAGTGCAATCTGTGGCATTCGACAGCAGAAAATATGGCTCAGCTGCAAGTCTGAACAGCTGCAAAGACGGAGTCAACACTATGGAAGCGCAGCTGGAGCGTAATAAGAATCTCTTGTTTTCCCACATTTACAATATTTGGATGAGGTTAATGAGCGTTTGCATTTTACGGGGTGGCAATGATATAATTAATGCTTTTATGTAATCGGTGCTTTTTTGGTATTTCTTGAGAACTCAGATTCTTCCCATTCTTATTTAATTTAAAGGGGAACACCACTTGCTAATGTTTGGGGATTTTTTTTTTTTTCACCATCCAATTATTGTATATGCATTTAACAGTGGAAATGGTTTGTAACGATAAACCATAAATGGCTTCATCTGTCACAGATGGTCTCTAAAAGGTTTGCTCCATTCATTGGCTAAAGGTGGCTTTACACGCTACGAGATCGCTAAAGCGATGTCGTTGGGGGTCACGGAATTTGTGACGCACATCCGGCCACTATAGCGATGTCGTTGTGTGTGACACCTATGAGTGATTTTCAATCGTCGCAAAAAGTTCAAAATTGCTCATTGGTGACATGTCCCCCTATTCCCAATTATCGTTGCTACTGCAGTAACAATGTTGTTCGTCATTCCTGCGGCATCACACATCGCTACGTGTGACACCGCAGGAACGACAAACATCTCCTTACCTGCGTCCACCGGAAAAGGAGGAAGGAAGGAGGTGGGTGGCATGTTCCGGTCGCTCATCTCCGCCCCTCCTTTTCTATTGGGAGGCGGTTCAGTGACGCTGCTGTGACGCTGAACGAACTGCCCCCTTAAGGTGGCTTTACACGCTACGAGATTGCTAAAGCGATCTCGTTGGGGTCACGGAATTTGTGACGCACATCCAGCCGCGTTAGCAATGTCGTTGCGTGTGACACCTATTAGCGATTTTGAATTGTCGCAAAAACGCTAATCGGTGACATCACCCCCTCTTCCCAATTATCGTTGCTGCTGCAGTAGTGATGTTGTTCCTCGTTCCTACGGCAGTACACATCGCTACGTGTGACGCCGCAGGAACAAGGAACATCTCCTTACCTGCGTCCCGCCAGCAATGAGGAAGGAAGGAGGTGGGCGGGATGTTCGTCCCGCTCATCTCCGCCCCTCAGCTTTGATTGGGTGGCCACTTAGTGACATCGCTGTGACGCAGAACGAACCACCCCCTTAGAAAGGAGGCGGTTCGCCAGTCAAAGCGACGTCGCAGAGCAGGTATGTGCGTGTGACGCTGTTGTAGCGATAATGTTCACTACGGCAGCGATCACCACATATCGGCCGTACGATGGGGACGGGTGCTATCAGGCTCGGCTAGCGATGTCGCAGTGTGTAAAGCCCGCTTTAGAAAGGAGGCGGTTCACCGGTCACAGCGACGTCGCAGAGCAGGTATGTGCCTGTGACGCTGCCGTAGCGATAATGTTCGCTACGGTAGCGATCACCATATATCGTGCCACCGACGGGGGCGGGTGCTATCGCACGTGACATCGCTAGCCGATGCTAGCGATGTCGCAGCGTGTAAAGCGGCCTTTAGCCTCAGATCTCTCCTGAGAGCCATGAATGACATAATACATGATATGCCTCAAATTTAAAGGAACTGTCACTTGCAAAAATATGAATATTTGTTACCTTGTGTAAATATTTCCGATCTTCTGAATCCGGCATTGTTTCTGCTCCTCTCCGTTCCTGAGATATTGCACCTTCTTCCCTTTATATATGTCGTGCCATGTTTGGCGTTGCACTCACTGGGTGTCATAGCGGTGTCGGACTCTGTTCACACTGCACAGTCCAACAAACAGCCTGTTTTCCCCGAGTTGCACAGACTGTCTTGGGCGTCGGCTGGTTCTAGTTTCACTGCTACACAGTACAGTAGCAGTTAATTCCTGCTGGATTGTGATAATCTGCTGGAAGCTCAGGCAGCTGATTACCATCCTCAGACGCCTTAACCCTTTTTTTATGTTCTGGTTTCTGGAGCTGAGTGCCAGATATAGCTTCTGCTACCTCGGTTCCTGTGGTTATCCAGTTCTATAGTGATCTACAAGTGGCAGTTTTGTGTGGTGTGTGAGTTCTTCAGTTGTGCATTTATTTCCTATCCCTTTTGCATTACTCCCCAATTCCAATATTGTCCCTCCTATTGTGCTTGAGTGCAGTGTGCACGTGTTTTCGTTTACCCTTGTCTGTGCCTATTTGTGGGGTGGTTTTTGTTAGTGGGCTTTCAGCCCACTCCCTGGGTGAAGGGGAGTAGTATCAGGGCATGGACGGGAGACAGGGTCACTCTGGTGTACCACCCCAGCGTCAGCAGCTGGGGTGCTGCTTGGATCTGGACCCGCGATAGCTAAAGGGGTCTCCGGACCCAGGAGGGGTCGCGCGGACACTCGAAATAAAAGGGGGGTATTTACAGGGGATTTTGTGTTTAGAGTTCGTGATGCCACCCACGGTGTGTGGTAAGGTGGAGTACCGTACCCCCGCTGTTGTTGGCAGCGCCCGGTGGCGGTGATATGGCAGACAGGTGTTTAACCCCTGCGTGGGTAGGGGGAATGCCTCGGGCCTCGGTGATAGTGAGAAGGGAATGCCGTTGGGGAGGAAAGGGTAACTGCGTACTCAGTACAATAATGCTGGTACCGACAACCGCTGTAGCAGGGTGGGAGCACGCTTGGATCCCGTGCCCGATGGTGTTGCTTGTTAGCCTGTGACCTTTCCCTTGGCATTTTCTTTACTGGTTGGCCCCTGTAGTATAGAACTAGTCGAGTCCCGTTCACCCGTATGGCTAACGGAGTGAGATTGCTCTCAAGGTTCAAGCTTGGGATTTTCTGGACTATGTATTGGGAAAGCCCTATCCCCCTCGTTGCGCTAGTATCCTGATTTTGGAGCGGGTGGAGGACAAATCATGAAGTCTTAGCCCTCGTCGGGTAAATTACCAGGACGCATGAAGCTACTTCCCGGCCTAGGGTCCACGTACCCGCCGTGCCCTGGCCCCTGCCCGGAGATGGCTCAAGGCTGCTGGCTGCCCTCCTTGGCAGTTCCGTGCCCCTTGACATGATCCCCTGCGACCAGGGTTCCAGCTCCTACCAGGCACAGACCACCATCTGCCACGTAGTAACTGAGGAGCCCAGCTTCTAACCTCCTCCAACTGACTTGTTACCTCTCCTCACGAGTCACCTCACAACTGACTACTCCTGACCCTCCCTAACCAACCCCCCAAGTGAGCGGCCCTATTCCCTTCAGGCTACCCATTGGGGTGTGTGGTGGGTGTGGTGCAGAGTGTTCTTAGGATTTTTCATTGGCTTGTTCTTAGCAACACCAAAGGCCAGGGACCTGTAACCAAGGAGGAGATGGATGTCATGCAGAAGGGCAGATTGCACAATGTCCTGTGATGACCTGATAGGCCAGGGCGTCACACTGGGGGCTCGAACATGGCTACCATGGAGTCTACCTTCGAGATAAGGGACATCACAGGGGTCCCAGTCTTAAGGTCAGCCTAGTGGCCCCTTTTCCATCTATATATATGTGGCGCCCCAGGACCTGGTCGCCACAACAGCATTGCCCTCCCAAAGGGTTAATGCTGAGCCTGGAGGTAATTGGGAGATCTATTGGCCAGTAAGTTAACACCCAACACAGTTCTCCCTCCGGCCAGCAGAGGGAGCTCTGAACCTGGAACTTCAGGGAGCATTCCTTAAGTCTGGCTGAAGGGAGGAAGTAGTAGTTAGTCTGGACGCAGGAGTGAAAGAGTGCAGACGCAGAGTAGTGCTGCCTTGTGAAACTGGGGCCTAGAGCTGGGATAGCTTGGCCCAGTGAAGCAAGGGGAGCAGAGAGGCACAGCAGAGACTCGGACATCGGAGTCTGTAGTTGCCAGGGCATAAAATCCATCCCTGGTAGCTGAATCCGGAGGGCAGGAGAGCTGCAAGCCCCCTGGCCCAGAAGCAATCTGAAGGTACAGCTGCATCCCAAGGGCCTGGTGTGGACTCCAGCAGAGAAGCACCAGAGAGGGCCTGCGCAGTCTACCCCACAGAAAAAGGGACGAACCACCAGTCCCAGCAGCAAGAGGGCAATTGCTAACCCAAAGTGCAGTGTCCTAAAACAGCAAAGAAAGATTAAGGAGTAGGCCTCATACTCAACTGGCCAAAGATCACCCCAGGCCCTTCCAGGCCGGCCGGACCATCTTTACCATCTGTGACGGTCTCCCTGGACTAAACTTCTGCCGAGTAAAAGAGGAGAAGGTAAAGAGACTACTGTTTGTGCCTGTTTCTTTCATTGCTTGTCGGCCCTGCACCGTGCTAGTCACACAACACCATAGACTTCCACAAGCACCAACTGTGTCCCGGGGCACCGCTCCACCTGTGGGGAGCAGTACCACCATTGCTGCCACTTCATCACCCCGGAGGCCTTACACAGCAGCGGCGGCTTAATAGCCGCATACCACAGGTGGCGTCACGAACACAAACTTAAAGTCATCAGCCACATATTCTACTGACACCCACCAGGGCCACGGAGCCGGGCCCAGCCACCACTGACTACCACCGGACTAGTCCGGCCCGGCACCGGGTGTCCCATAGCCCTGGGGTGGGCGAGGCAACTTTTGGCGTCACGAACAGGATTTCGTGCCCGGTCCCACCGGGTACTGTGCGCCTGCAGGAATTGTGCTTAAAAGACTGTGTACTGGTTGTAAATTGCCGCCGCCATTAGCCGCGCCGAGCGCAGGAAGAAGGGGGGCGTGCCTGACAAAGAGCGCGAAGGGAGCGCGCCATCAGAGCAGAGCGCTGTTAACCCCGTGCGACCCAGAAGAAAATTTGAAAAGTGAACGGAGCCTGGTAAGGTTCACTAAGGGGGAGGAAGATGTCCGACTCAGAGGGAGAGCAGGTGGCTGCCATCGCCCAAGGCGCCGCAGCACCGGCCGAAGCAGTCCCAGTCGCCGTCGCCCCAGCCCCCGCTGCAGCGCCGGTAATGCCGATCACAATGCCATACATACCGGGAGCAGAATGGCCGCCGCAGTACTCCGGGGAGTCCCATACCTTGAGTGACTTCAGAGAAAGCCTGCACAGCTTATTCCGGGTGTATCCGCTGACTGAGAGCCAGAAGGTGGGCATAGTAATGGGACAGCTAGCCGGCGCAGCCCAGCGTGAAGCGAAGTCCTGGCCTGATACAGATAAAGGGACAGCAGCCCAGATACTGGCCAAGCTAAAGAGTACTTTTGACACCCGCACCGCAGCAGAGATAAAGATGAGATTCTTTGGGTGCAAACAGCGGGCCACAGACAGCATAAGGGACTATGCCTTAAACCTGCAAGAGGCCCTGAAAGCAGTTAAACAGGTGGACCCAGAGAGTGTACGTGAAGAAGACAAACTCCTAACTGAGCAGTTCATAGAGGGGCTCCTGTCAGATGCCCACAGGACCCAGCTGCGTATCCTGGTCCTGCAGAACCCTGCTCTGGACTTTGCAAAGTTTAAGGACCAGGCCATCAGGGTACTGAGAGAATCTACACCGAATGACCCAGTACCCCTCCGGCCTCTTGCTATCACGTACCCCGGGGTGGTGCCTGCAACACGAGCCACTGCAGGGGCTGAGGCGCAGTCCCTGGATAAGGATCCCACTGCAGAGCTCAGACAGCAGTTCCAGGAGCTGACCAAGACTGTGGCTGCCCTTGCCAAGACCGTGCAGTCTCTACAAATGACCCCCTCGCCTGCAAAAATCGAGTTGGCCTCCAGCCCAGATGACGTCCCATGGATGCGACAGAGGAGGATTCCGCCGACCCGAGGCAGAGACACAGACCGGTATGATTCAACAGGACAACCGATCTGCCGCCGCTGCAGCCAGGCGGGCCACATTGCACGACGCTGTCCTTTAAATGGGCTGAGCCTGGGGCCAGGAGCCAACCCCCAGGTGTAAGGAAGCCCGGCTCAAACCCCAGCCGCAGAAAGTATGTGGGAGGACGACCGGTCCTTCCTATTGTGCTGGATGGGATCCCTTTGAATGCCCTCCTGGATACGGGGTCCCAGGTAACAACCATCCCCCACAAACTGTACAAAAGATATTGGGCTGATTCAGACATTGACCATGGCCCAGATGATGATTTAACAATTGTGGCCAGTAATGGTCAGCCCTTACCTCAAATTGGGTACAAAGAAGTAACCATTAAAGTGGGGCGGGTGGAATTGCCATGTCAGGGGATGATAATTGTAGATATTGATCGCAAAGAATCTGACCCACTGCTAACCATTGGTACAAATGTGATAGAAAAATTGTATTGCCGAAGTGATAATTTTGTTGCAACAGGCGTCTGAAACTGCCAGCTCCGGGCAGCAGCGTGCCCTACAGAGGGAGATCAGAGCCCTGATGAGGAGGCAGCAGGTAGAGCTGGCCGGAGGAGAAATTGGCAGTGTGAGGGTAAGTGACCCCCTCCCCATTGCAATACCCCCAAGAAGTGAAATGTTGATATGGTGTCGGGCAGCAATAGGCCTCAAGGGTCAGGATTACCATGCCTTGGTAGAACCGGTGTATTCAGACAGTAGGCCTGGAGTCCTGATAGCCAGAGGGGTAGCGGACATCCGCAAGGGGAGAGTGCCCGTCCGTGTCTTGAATTGTGGGGAGGAGGAGGCCAAATTGCCCCGGTACGCCACTGTAGCAAAACTATACACTGTCAGCAACAATACCATTAAAGCAGTGGAACCCTTGATCCCGTCCGACCAGGCGGAAGACAATGGCTCCAAGGGGCAGCTGGAAGACTGGTGCCAAAAATTACATGTAGGCACCGACTCCACCCCCTCGCACCAAAAGCATGGGGTTTACCGGGTAGTACAGGAGTACGAGCGGGTCTTCAGCAAACACCCCCTAGATTTTGGGCAGGTGAAAGGGGTTAAACATCAAATCCCCACGGGTGATCATCATCCCATTAAAGAGAGATACCGCCCTGTACCCCCCGCACAGTATCAGTGTGCCAAGGAAATGTTACGAGAAATGAAGGAGGCTGGGGTTATCAGAGATAGTTGTAGCCCCTGGGCAGCTCCACTAGTGCTCGTAAAGAAAAAAGATGGTACAATGAGAATGTGTGTAGATTACAGGCAAATTAACCGCATTACACATAAAGATGCTTATCCACTGCCCAGAATAGAGGAGTCACTAACAGCCTTAAAGTCAGCTAACTATTTCTCCACCTTGGATCTCACCAGTGGGTATTGGCAGGTTCCCGTGGCAGAGGCGGACAAGGAGAAGACTGCATTCACGACACCAATGGGCCTCTGTGAGTTCAATTGTATGCCATTCGGGCTCTGCAACGCCCCAGGGACATTCCAAAGGTTGATGGAGTGCTGCTTGGGCCACCACAACTTTGAAACCGTGCTGTTGTACCTGGATGACGTCATAGTCTACTCCAAGACTTATGAGGACCACCTGAAGCACTTAGCAGAAGTGTTTGAATCCTTGTCGAAATATGGCCTGAAGATCAAGCCGTCCAAATGTCACCTCTTGAAGTCAAAGGTACAGTACCTGGGTCATGTGGTCAGCGCAGAAGGTGTGGCACCTGATCCGGAGAAAGTCACTGTAATCAAGGACTGGCCAAGACCCACCACAGTGAAGGAGGTGCGGCAGTTCCTTGGATTGGTGGGCTACTACCGAAGGTTCATTGATGGTTTCACCAAGATAGCAGCGCCCCTTCAAGATCTCCTGGTGGGCCAGCCAAAGCAGGCTAAGAAGCAGAGCCCTCCATTTGAATGGAGCAGCCAACTAGAAACATCCTTTGTCCGGCTGAAAGGGGCTCTCACGGGAGAAGAAATTCTGGCCTACCCTGACTACAGCCAACCGTTTGTACTGTATACAGACGCCAGCAACGTGGGACTGGGAGCAGTTCTGTCCCAGGTACAGGGAGGCAGAGAGAGGGTGATAGCGTACGCCAGTAGGAAGCTTCGGCCCACAGAAAGGAATCCAGAAAACTACAGTTCCTTCAAGCTGGAGTTCCTCGCTATTGTTTGGGCAGTGACTGAACGCTTCAAGCACTATCTGGCATCGGCCAAGTTCACCATCTTCACGGACAACAATCCGTTGACACACCTGGCAACAGCCAAGTTAGGTGCGATGGAACAGCGATGGATGGCCCGGCTGTCTAACTTTGACTTTACCATCAAGTATCGGGCTGGCAAGAAGAATAACAATGCTGATGCGCTGTCCAGAATGCCTCACTTACCCGAGTCTGGAGAAGACCTGGATGAACTCGAAGAGATAGAGTTACCGGCTTTCCATCACCAAGGTGTTTCCCAGTGTGAGCATGCTGTGGGAGTGAAGCGCTCAAGCCAGCACGAGGTCTCGGTCAACCCATTACTCCACCATAATTGGGAAGAGACACAGAACGGTGACCCGGCCGTGCGATTGGTCAAAGAGAAGCTAGCGCAAGCTGAGACCCATCTTGGCCCAGACGCTCCAGAGGAAGCCCAGCAGCTGTGGAAGGAGAGGGGACGACTGTTCACCTACCAAGGCAAGCTCTGCAAGAGATATGTCAACTGGCGAACAAATGAACTTGTCTGGCAGATAGTGGTTCCGCAGAGGGATGCTCCAATGGTCCTAGCAGCGTATCATGATAACGCAGGACACTTCGGGTGGAAGAAGTTGGAGGCCCTACTCCGTGATCGGTTCTATTGGGTGCACATGAGAAAGATGATCGAGAAGTGGTGCCGAGACTGTGGCCCGTGTAACCTGAGGCGGAAGGATGATGCCAGCCAAAGGTCTCCCCTACAGCCAATTGTCACGAAGCAGCCCCTGGAGTTGGTGGCCCTGGACCACGTGAAGTTAACACCAAGCCGGTCAGGCTATGTGTACGCCCTCACCATTGTGGACCATTACTCTCGTTTCCTGGTAGTAGTGCCTGTGAAGGACCAGACAGCCAGAACAGCAGCTAGAGCGTTCCAGGCATCCTTTTGTCGACCTCACGGTTATCCGGAAAGGGTACTGACTGATCAAGGTCCTGCATTCGAGGCCGAAGTGTTCCAAGAGTTCTGTAACATGTACGGCTGTAAGAAAATCCGAACCACACCGTACCACCCCCAAACCAATGGACTGTGCGAGAAAATGAACCATGTGGTTATTGATATGCTGAAGACCCTACCGCTGGAAGAAAGGAACCAATGGCCAGAGAAGTTGCCAGATCTGGTAGACCTGTACAACCATATCCCAGTAAATTCGACCAACTGCAGCCCCGCTTACCTGATGCGAGCCAGACCTGGCAAGTTGCCTGTAGACTTTGAGATGGGGACTGTGTCGCCTGAGGCGGTTCAAGAAATAGAGGATTGGGATACAGAACGGCAGCAGCGGTACCGTAAGGTCCAGGAGTGCGTAGAGAGGAGCCTGTCTCAAGCAAGAACGAGACAAGAGCAGCATTACAATCAAACAGCCCCAGCAACTCCCTTAGCACCTGGAGAACAAGTCCTCAAGAAGAAGCGGAGGATGCATAAATTGGATGATCAGTGGGAAAACGAGCCCTACACCATTATCCCCTCCAACTTTGACAATAGTAAGGTATGCCTCATAAGCAAGGATGAAGGCAAGACCTATCAAGCAATTTCTCGAGACCGCCTGAAAGCGTGCCCTGAACGGTGCAGAATCCAAAGAGAAATGGAAGAAGTACAAGGAAGTCCCCAAAGTCAAGAGAAAGAAGGGGAGATGATTCAAACCATCCTTGGAAAATTCCCCAAAACTTGGACCCGAATAAACAATGCCATAGTGGTACCAGTTTTGACGTTTCCGCAGTTGGTCGAGCCAGAAACAGAAAAGGTTCCGGATCCACCTAAAGAACCGTCCGCTCCAACACGAGATGACACGCCAGCAGTGGAACAGGAGGATCAACCCCCTGTCAGTGGTGAACCTGTCATACCCTTGGCGACTCTTAGACCACATAGGCAACCATCACGCTTACCTATCGGGGTTAGGCCAACCTGTAGTGCTGAGGTAGAAGACGCACCACGTAGTCAGGGGCAAACACCAGAGCTACGCAGGTCCCAACGCAGCACTCGGGGACAACCCCCTCCAAGATATAGAGAGTCAACTGTATAAGGGAAAAAGAAGGAGTATTTATTAGAATGTACATAGTTATGCAAAATGTCTGTAAGGTTGTGTACAAAATGTTTTTCTTTTTCTTTGATTGCGAAAATGGACAATTGGGCCACTGGACTATGGGTGGCCAACACCTAAATTGTTCATAGTTAGCACCAGTGTGCTCAACACCCCTGAAGAAAAACCCGTCCGGCGTGCATAGAGTGGGGTCATCAATGCTCTGACGCACGCCCAGAGCCTACGTTGGGGGTTTGATCGCGGCGGGTCCCCCATGGAGCAGTGTAATGGACACCCGGCAGGGAGCCACACTGGACTCTTATAGTAATGTTTAAGGTTGTAACGTTAAAGTATTTGCGCCTCCCATAATGGGATGAAATGTTCTAACATGTCATGTTTGTTTCTACAGTCCGGGAGTACTGAATTTAACTAAGGGGGAGTGTGGCGCCCCAGGACCTGGTCGCCACAACAGCATTGCCCTCCCAAAGGGTTAATGCTGAGCCTGGAGGTAATTGGGAGATCTATTGGCCAGTAAGTTAACACCCAACACAGTTCTCCCTCCGGCCAGCAGAGGGAGCTCTGAACCTGGAACTTCAGGGAGCATTCCTTAAGTCTGGCTGAAGGGAGGAAGTAGTAGTTAGTCTGGACGCAGGAGTGAAAGAGTGCAGACGCAGAGTAGTGCTGCCTTGTGAAACTGGGGCCTAGAGCTGGGATAGCTTGGCCCAGTGAAGCAAGGGGAGCAGAGAGGCACAGCAGAGACTCGGACATCGGAGTCTGTAGTTGCCAGGGCATAAAATCCATCCCTGGTAGCTGAATCCGGAGGGCAGGAGAGCTGCAAGCCCCCTGGCCCAGAAGCAATCTGAAGGTACAGCTGCATCCCAAGGGCCTGGTGTGGACTCCAGCAGAGAAGCACCAGAGAGGGCCTGCGCAGTCTACCCCACAGAAAAAGGGACGAACCACCAGTCCCAGCAGCAAGAGGGCAATTGCTAACCCAAAGTGCAGTGTCCTAAAACAGCAAAGAAAGATTAAGGAGTAGGCCTCATACTCAACTGGCCAAAGATCACCCCAGGCCCTTCCAGGCTGGCCGGACCATCTTTACCATCTGTGACGGTCTCCCTGGACTAAACTTCTGCCGAGTAAAAGAGGAGAAGGTAAAGAGACTACTGTTTGTGCCTGTTTCTTTCATTGCTTGTCGGCCCTGCACCGTGCTAGTCACACAACACCATAGACTTCCACAAGCACCAACTGTGTCCCGGGGCACCGCTCCACCTGTGGGGAGCAGTACCACCATTGCTGCCACTTCATCACCCCGGAGGCCTTACACAGCAGCGGCGGCTTAATAGCCGCATACCACAGGTGGCGTCACGAACACAAACTTAAAGTCATCAGCCACATATTCTACTGACACCCACCAGGGCCACGGAGCCGGGCCCAGCCACCACTGACTACCACCGGACTAGTCCGGCCCGGCACCGGGTGTCCCATAGCCCTGGGGTGGGCGAGGCATATACCCCGTGACAATATAATTCTGGCCTATTTAGTCAAGTGGGTGTCTTCTTGTGAACTACACCTTATTGACTAAAAAGACTTACAATTAGGAATGAGGGGGCCATAATTCAGGAATGGAAAGGTATAGGCGCAAAAGAAAGACAACACGGGATTCAGGAGAACAGCGGCATTTACAGGTCCTCATAAAAGGCATTGTCTTACTTGAAAAAAATGCATACAATAGTAAAAAATAAGAAATGAAGGAATACTCTCTCATTCAATCACAGTCACTTTAGTAATTACTGCTCTTTTTGGTTTATGCCAGGACCAGTAATGAGCGAGGGTGCTCGGCACTCCTACTTACATGATTGAGCATCGGGGTGCTCGGGTTCGCTCATTACTCGGCCGAGTATCTGCGGTATACAAGCACCTTGCTCAAGTCCATGCCACCCATGTTTCTCAGCTGTTTTTCAGCCCCTATATATGTGGAGGTTACCTGCCAATCATGGTAATGCCATAGCCATATTGACTCATGGCATTACTGTGTTTAGCTGGCACATCACATCATTGGGTCTTATTTGAAACCTGGGGTAAAACTTGGAACAATCTCCTCTTGAAGCAGATCAGGGAGAGTTGATCTAGGAGGGAGAGCTTAGATTAGAGCAGGCATATAGGCACTGTTGTACACTTGCACCCTTTTATGTAGCACTAAAGAGTAGAGTTGAGCGCGGTTCGTGGTTCGTGGTTCTCCAGTTCGCGGCTCGAGTGATTTTGGGGCATGTTCTAGATCGAACTAGAACTCGAGCTTTTTGCAAAAGCTCGGTAGTTCTAGAAACGTTCGAGAACGGTTCTAGCAGCCAAAAAACAGCTAAATCATAGCTTGGTTTCTGCTGTAATAGTGTAAGTCACTCTGTGAATCAAACTATTATCACATTTCAGTGTATAGTGTACGTGAACAGCGCCTTCAGATCACTGCTGTTTCTATAATGGCGATCGCCATTTTTTTTTTTTTTTTTTCTTGTCTTCCTTCCCTAAGTGCGCGCGTCTTGTGGGGCGGGCCAGCATGTCAGCTAATCCCAGACACACACACAGCTAAGTGGACTTTGAGCCAGAGAAGCAACGGCATGTGTGATAGGATCTGCATGTCACATGTCCCTGCATTATAAAACCGGACATTTTCTTCACGGACGCCATTATCTGCCTTCTGCGTCTTTGGTGT
This sequence comes from Anomaloglossus baeobatrachus, assembly GCF_048569485.1. Taxonomy (NCBI): domain Eukaryota; kingdom Metazoa; phylum Chordata; class Amphibia; order Anura; family Aromobatidae; genus Anomaloglossus; species Anomaloglossus baeobatrachus. Next base: position 31,335,891 of record NC_134355.1, on the reverse strand, counting down.
CAGACATCACTGTCGCAGCTCCGTCTTCCTGAGTCCTATAGCCGATACAGCTGTATGCGCTGCATACACAGCGTTAGACAGCTTAGGGAGAGCACTTTATAGCAGTCCTTTTAAGGGCTCCAACCGGCAGGGTCAGAGAGCCATAGGTGACAGGTCCTGCAAACAGCAACAGCGTCTGTGTAGCCCAGGTCAGGGATTTCCTACCTGCATTTCACCATTAGGAGGGAATAGAAAGGCAGGCTTCCATTCCTCTACCCAGAGCACCACAATCCTGCCACTGTACCCTCTTGTCCTCTGCACACTCCAACTGATAACTAAGCCATTATACTAGCAAACACTCAGTGTACCTAGTGGCATCCTATACGTGGCTATTGGACTTTGCTATAGTCCCACTAGTGCAAAGACATTTGCAGAGCGCGTCTGCCGGCATTGCACACTCAAACTCATTTTAACTAAGCCATTATACTAGCAAACACTCAGTGTACCTAGTGGCATCCTATACGTGGCTATTGGACTTTGCTATAGTCCCACTAGTGCAAAGACATTAGCAGAGCACATCTGCCTGCATTGCACACTACAACTCATTCTAACCAAGCCATTATACTAGCAAACACTCAGTGTACCTAGTGGCATCCTATACGTGGCTATTGGACTTTGCTATAGTCCCACTAGTGCAAAGACATTTGCATAGCGCGTCTGCCTGCATTGCACACTCAAACTCATTTTAACTAAGCCATTATACTAGCAAACACTCAGTGTACCTAGTGGCATCCTATACGTGGCTATTGGACTTTGCTATAGTCCCACTAGTGCAAAGACATTAGCAGAGCACATCTGCCTGCATTGCACACTACAACTCATTCTAACCAAGCCATTATACTAGCAAACACTCAGTGTACCTAGTGGCATCCTATACGTGGCTATTGGACTTTGCTATAGTCCCACTAGTGCAAAGACATTAGCAGAGCACATCTGCCTGCATTGCACACTCCAACTCATTAAAACCAAGCCATTATACTAGCAAACACTCAGTGTACCTAGTGGCATCCTATACGTGGCTATTGGACTTTGCTATAGTCCCACTAGTGCAAAGACATTTGCATAGCGCGTCTGCCGGCATTGCACACTCAAACTCATTTTAACTAAGCCATTATACTAGCAAACACTCAGTGTACCTAGTGGCATCCTATACGTGGCTATTGGACTTTGCTATAGTCCCACTAGTGCAAAGACATTAGCAGAGCACATCTGCCTGCATTGCACACTACAACTCATTCTAACCAAGCCATTATACTAGCAAACACTCAGTGTACCTAGTGGCATCCTATACGTGGCTATTGGACTTTGCTATAGTCCCACTAGTGCAAAGACATTTGCATAGCGCGTCTGCCTGCATTGCACACTCAAACTCATTTTAACTAAGCCATTATACTAGCAAACACTCAGTGTACCTAGTGGCATCCTATACGTGGCTATTGGACTTTGCTATAGTCCCACTAGTGCAAAGACATTAGCAGAGCACATCTGCCTGCATTGCACACTACAACTCATTCTAACCAAGCCATTATACTAGCAAACACTCAGTGTACCTAGTGGCATCCTATACGTGGCTATTGGACTTTGCTATAGTCCCACTAGTGCAAAGACATTTGCAGAGCGCGTCTGCCTGCATTGCACACTCCAACTCATTAAAACCAAGCCATTATACTAGCAAACACTCAGTGTACCTAGTGGCATCCTATACGTGGCTATTGGACTTTGCTATAGTCCCACTAGTGCAAAGACATTTGCATAGCGCGTCTGCCTGCATTGCACACTCAAACTCATTTTAACTAAGCCATTATACTAGCAAACACTCAGTGTACCTAGTGGCATCCTATACGTGGCTATTGGACTTTGCTATAGTCCCACTAGTGCAAAGATATTAGCAGAGCACATCTGCCTGCATTGCACACTCCAACTTTTTTAAACTAAGCAATTTTACTAGCAAACACTCAGTGTACCTAGTGGCATCCTAAACGTGGCTATTGGACTTTGCTATAGTCCCACTAGTGCAAAGACATTTGCAGAGCACGTCTGCCTGCATTGCACACTACAACTCATTGTTACTAAGCCATTATACTAGCAAACACTCAGTGTACCTAGTTGTATCCTAAACGTGGCTATTGTACTTTTGTCTATTCACAGTATTGGAACGATATTTGCAGCACGTCTGCCTGCATTGCACACTCTAACTTTTTTAAACTCAGCCATTTATAGTAGCAAACACTCAGTGTACCTAGTTGTATCCTAAACGTGGCTATTGTACTTTTGTCAATTCACAGTATTGGAACGTTATTTGCAGCACGTCTGCCTGCATTGCACACTCAAACTTTTTTAAACTCAGCCATTTATAGTAGCAAACACTCAGTGTACCTAGTTGTATCCTAAACGTGGCTATTGTACTTTTGTCTATTCACAGTATTGGAACGATATTTGCAGCACGTCTGCCTGCATTGCACACTCTAACTTTTTTAAACTCAGCCATTATACTAGCAAACACTCAGTGTACCTAGTGGCATCCTATACGTGGCTATTGGACTTTGCTATAGTCCCACTAGTGCAAAGACATTAGCAGAGCACATCTGCCTGCATTGCACACTACAACTCATTCTAACCAAGCCATTATACTAGCAAACACTCAGTGTACCTAGTGGCATCCTATACGTGGCTATTGGACTTTGCTATAGTCCCACTAGTGCAAAGATATTAGCAGAGCACATCTGCCTGCATTGCACACTCCAACTTTTTTAAACTAAGCAATTTTACTAGCAAACACTCAGTGTACCTAGTGGCATCCTAAACGTGGCTATTGGACTTTGCTATAGTCCCACTAGTGCAAAGACATTTGCAGAGCACGTCTGCCTGCATTGCACACTACAACTCATTGTTACTAAGCCATTATACTAGCAAACACTCAGTGTACCTAGTTGTATCCTAAACGTGGCTATTGTACTTTTGTCAATTCACAGTATTGGAACGTTATTTGCAGCACGTCTGCCTGCATTGCACACTCAAACTTTTTTAAACTCAGCCATTTATAGTAGCAAACACTCAGTGTACCTAGTTGTATCCTAAACGTGGCTATTGTACTTTTGTCTATTCACAGTATTGGAACGATATTTGCAGCACGTCTGCCTGCATTGCACACTCAAACTTTTTTAAACTCAGCCATTTATAGTAGCAAACACTCAGTGTACCTAGTTGTATCCTAAACGTGGCTATTGTACTTTTGTCTATTCACAGTATTGGAACGATATTTGCAGCACGTCTGCCTGCATTGCACACTCTAACTTTTTTAAACTCAGCCATTATACTAGCAAACACTCAGTGTACCTAGTGGCATCCTATACGTGGCTATTGGACTTTGCTATAGTCCCACTAGTGCAAAGACATTAGCAGAGCACATCTGCCTGCATTGCACACTACAACTCATTCTAACCAAGCCATTATACTAGCAAACACTCAGTGTACCTAGTGGCATCCTATACGTGGCTATTGGACTTTGCTATAGTCCCACTAGTGCAAAGACATTTGCAGAGCGCGTCTGCCTGCATTGCACACTCCAACTCATTAAAACCAAGCCATTATACTAGCAAACACTCAGTGTACCTAGTGGCATCCTATACGTGGCTATTGGACTTTGCTATAGTCCCACTAGTGCAAAGACATTTGCATAGCGCGTCTGCCTGCATTGCACACTCAAACTCATTTTAACTAAGCCATTATACTAGCAAACACTCAGTGTACCTAGTGGCATCCTATACGTGGCTATTGGACTTTGCTATAGTCCCACTAGTGCAAAGATATTAGCAGAGCACATCTGCCTGCATTGCACACTCCAACTTTTTTAAACTAAGCAATTTTAATAGCAAACACTCAGTGTACCTAGTGGCATCCTAAACGTGGCTATTGGACTTTGCTATAGTCCCACTAGTGCAAAGACATTTGCAGAGCACGTCTGCCTGCATTGCACACTACAACTCATTGTTACTAAGCCATTATACTAGCAAACACTCAGTGTACCTAGTTGTATCCTAAACGTGGCTATTGTACTTTTGTCAATTCACAGTATTGGAACGTTATTTGCAGCACGTCTGCCTGCATTGCACACTCAAACTTTTTTAAACTCAGCCATTTATAGTAGCAAACACTCAGTGTACCTAGTTGTATCCTAAACGTGGCTATTGTACTTTTGTCAATTCACAGTATTGGAACGTTATTTGCAGCACGTCTGCCTGCATTGCACACTCAAACTTTTTTAAACTCAGCCATTTATAGTAGCAAACACTCAGTGTACCTAGTTGTATCCTAAACGTGGCTATTGTACTTTTGTCTATTCACAGTATTGGAACGTTATTTGCAGCACGTCTGCCTGCATTGCACACTCAAACTTTTTTAAACTCAGCCATTATACTAGCAAACACTCAGTGTACCTAGTTGTATCCTAAACGTGGCTATTTTACTTTTGTCTATTCACAGTATTGGAACGATATTTGCAGCACGTCTGCCTGCATTGCACACTCTAACTTTTTTAAACTCAGCCATTATACTAGCAAACACTCACTGTACCTAGTTGTATCCTAAACGTGGCTATTGTACTTTTGTCTATTCACACTACTGCAAATCTATGTGCAGCACCTCTGCATGACAACCTCGTGCTCTGTTTTTAATAAGCTATAATGATAGCACAAAATACTGCCATTTTGTGGCATCATAGAACTGGCTGTTGTATTCCATTAGTGCCCCACTGGTGACAAGCTATTTCTAGCACCTCTACATCACACCCTCATGCACATTTAGCTACGCTAATGTTATAGCAAACTCATGGAATTCATTGCTGCATTTCATAATTCGGAGGGATAGAAAGTCAGGCTTCCTTTAGCTTTTCCTTCTGTTCATAGACAGCATCTCCAAGACAAATTTCCCCTCCACGTCTAAGTGTGGAGAGGCAGCTAGTGCGCATGCGTGTGCCGATGTACCCCAGCTGCAGCATAATTACAGTGTTTCGCCTAGTGAGTATGCTCAGCCTGACTGTGCCATTCCTGACGCTAAGTCTTCATTTCGGGATACAGCGCATGCTCCCACACTAAGTGTGAAAAGCCTCTTTGCACAGGTGCTTGCATTCTGTGCCGGGTCTAAGTCCTGTTTTGTGCCTAGACACCATGCTAAAGCTGATAGTCTTTTTTCAGAGACTGTATTTCATGCTACTGAGCATGCTCAGGCACTTCCTGCATCAGAGACTAGGTCCGGTAATGAACTCTTTGGCCCTGGCCCTGATGTGGGGGTCCCATATAGACCACAGGGCATCAGGTGTCCTCCCAAATGGCTTGCAGAGGCCCACACCTATGACTTGTCACCGCATTATTGATGGTCAGACGATGACTGGTGAGGTGTTTGGGTCATGGCAGCCATGAGGTCATCATTGAAGTTGCGTTTCCAAATAGGACGCTAGTTATGCCACTCATGACGTGTCACTCTGCTTTTGTCTCCAGGAGGTGCATTGTGGTTCACCCTGGTTTGGGGCGGACCCAGGTTATAAAAGGGGCTGGAGCCAACAAGGAGGTGCGCAGTCTTCTATTATGCTCCGAAAGAGCACACCTCCATGTGTTGAACCCATTGCGGCTTTAGGCCAGAGGTAGGCAGGGATAGGGTGGTGGATGCAGGCCACCACCACAGTTGGTAACGCAGAACGGTTAAGACCAGCTCCTGTCCTAACAGTCCTGCTTGTGCAGCCCAGTGGCATTAACAGGCCTGCTGCTGCTGATGCGCCTGCTGTCCACAGGTGTGGCCCCTACGCACACGGTCAGCGTACTCAATGGCCCCTGTGTTGTTAACAGGGAGTTCCTGGGCTGGGTGGGCATGTGGACCCTGTGACGCTAACAGGGCTCACAGTCTCCAGATCCGAATGGCGTCTAACTCGGTTCAGGCTACTATTAGTTTCATAGCCACACAGCTCTGTATCCTCCACCAAACCTTCAAGTTGCCAACCTCTCCTTTTCCAACTGGGAGCACGGTGGACACTGACTGCTGAAGGTGATATATACCTTTCTCTTTCTTTTCTTATTAATTTTTGTTATATAGCGGTCACAGATTATATACCACTTTATCCAAATCTGCCAGTCCCACTGTAACAGATGTTGTTTCTTCAGCAAATGTTACAGTTGTTTAACCACCAAATCCACGGACCAAAATTTTTTTCCCCTTTCCAACACACCTGTTCCCCTTTCCAACAGCATCTGTCCTTTTTCAACTCATTTTGGGATATGACCAAAAGTGCAACTGTGCAGGGACACCGTACTCAACGCCATCTCAGCACAGCAGCCATCCCTCGGTCCCTCCGATGTGGACAAGTAAAAGACCATTTCCTCCTATCCATGACAAAGTGTTGAGATTCACTCTGTGCAGCACTGGTGTTTAGTGGAAAAGTAGATCTAAGATTGCGTACCACATTCTGCAGATACTCCTGTATACGTGCGTCCATTTCTATGGCAGGAATTATTTCGCCAAATTTTGTCCGGGGATCTAACAGTGTGGCAACCCAGTATTCAGGATTACTTCAAATTCATACAATCCGAGGGTCATGTAGGTAGTGCAGCAAGAAGGCGCTCATGTGTCTTGTGCATCCAGGAGGACCAAGTCCTTGGTGTGTTGGTGGCAGAGAGGTGAGAATCGTGCATCCTTCCTCTGCCCTCTACCCACAACCTCGCACAACCGAAATGTGAGCAATCTCTCACTCATCTGCTGAGTCTTCCATGCCCATCGCCAGTTCGTCCTCCATTTCTTCATGGGCTCCTGCACTTTCATCAACACTTTTTGCTGATACTATGCGCCCTTGTTAATCCCTCTCCCTCACCATGACTGCCGCATAGGTGCCGCTGACCATCTGGACCTCGTAGATCTTGTTATCCCTTCCGCATATGACTCCTCCTGTACTTCCTCCCCTTCCTCTTGTCCCAACACCTGACTCCGAATAATAATTACAGTGTGCTCCATCATGTAGATGACCAGAATTGTCACGCTGAGAATGACATTGCCAGTGCTAAACATCTTCGTCGACATTTCAAAACTGTGTAGCAGGGTGCATAGGTCCTTGATCTGACACCACTCCAGCAGCGTGATCTGCACCACCTCTGGATCAACTTATCCCAGGCTATATGTCTTACCGTATTTCAGCAGGGCTCTGCGGTGCTGCCACACACGCTGCAACATGTGCAGATTCCAATTCCTGCATGTCGGAACATCGCATTGCCGGCGTTTAACTGCCAGACCCTAAGACTTCCGGAGTGATGAAAGTTGTTGAGCTGCTGTGTGCGCACGATGGAAGTGAGCACATAGCGAGCGTGCCCGCTGCACAAGGCCATGTAGGCCGTGATGGTGTTTTAAAAATTGCTGGAGAATTCGGATCAACACGTGAGCCATAAAAGGCACGTGTGTCACATTGCCCTGAGGATGGCCCGCAGCCAGGTTTGCATCATTGCCGCACACGGCTGTTAAGTCACCAACGGAGTCCGCTCCGTCAATTTGTACTCCGGTCGCCAGGTGACAACGTGTTCCTTTCATGAATAGTGCTGATGATGGGAGAGTAGTCGATGCCAGCGGCGCAGGTGGACGCAGGTTATGCTCACCCACTGGGCTGCATTACCTTGACAGATGCAGAATCTCTGGCTGAATGTAGCTGGTGGGTATCTCACAGATGAAATACCATCATTCAGCTACAACCAATGGGAAGACACCACACCCTTTTTTATGCCCATCCTGTCTGCAGACCACTGCCAGACATAGCTATGAACCTCTGGTTAATTTTACCCCCAGTTCAGTTTTATGATTTTGTGTGCTTGTTACCTGACTACTTTTCCTGCTTGCTGTTTATGTACCTTGTTGGCCGATACGCATTTCACCTCTGCTTGTTTTCTGATTAAGTCCTGGCCGTCCCATTCTGTTCCTGTTCCTCAATTAATGTTTTGACCCTGCCTGACTACTATTCTCTGTAATAGCGGTGTGACTCACATTTCCCATACATTTCAAAGTAAAACTTTGACCGCCTGATGGCATTGAGCTCTGCTGCCAGCATAGTAAGGAGGTGTGTGGTAGTCCTTGTGCGCAGTTGCAAGGAAGGGTGGCCTGACCACACAGGGTTTGCGCAAAGGTAGAGGACCCACACGAGGTTGAAGAGGCAGAAGCAGTGTATTAACTTCTACATACAGAACAAGGATTGAAACAACTCGTGGGGACGGCAAGACTTGTACAGCAGACCCTTCTCCATCTCTCACCATAGTTTGCCAGTGCCCAGTCAGTGACATGTAATGACCCTGTCTATGCTTACTGGTCCAAGTATCTGTGTTGAAATGCACCCTGTCGCACACAGATTTTCTCAAGGAAGTGGTGATGTTGTGTGCGACATGCCGGTGTAGCGCGGGCATGCTTTTCTTGGAGAAGCAGTGGTGATTGGGCATCTGGTACTGGGGCACAGCGACAGACATAAGGTCTGTAAAATCCTGTGTGTCCACTACGCGTAAAGGCAGCATTTCGGTAGCCAACAGCTTACAGAGGGATAGAGTCAACCACTTAGCTTTGTCATGGGTCGCAGTAAGTGGCCTTTTATTTGACCACATCTGAGGGACAGAGATCTGGCTGCTGTCTGTAGACGGTGTTGAGTAGGGTGTCCCTGGAAAAATGCAGGTTTGTGAGAAAAGTGCAGGCGGAGACATGATGTTGGCTTCATCTTGCCTTCAGATCTGTTCATCTTGTATCATTTTTAAAAAACACAGCAAGCAAGGGTTACTCCAAGCGGAGTCTCCCTTTTTTTCCAAAAATTGGGCCCCACACAGACACCTTATCAGTGGCAGCACTTGTGCCCTAGTTGCAAACAGGATGTTTTGATTTGCATCAAGCACATTCCAAATCCACAAGCATTTACTCTCCCCAGGATGACACAGGGGTAGTAAATTCCTTCTGGATCCATGACTTGTTCATTTTGATGAACGTCAGTCTGTCCACATTGTCACTGGACAGACGCGTGCGCTTATCTGTCAGCACACACCCAGCAGCACTGAAGACACGTTCAGAGACAACGCTGGCAGCTGGACACGACAAAATCTTCGAGGCGTAACTGGAGAGCTCTTGACATTTTTCTAGATTTGAAGCACAAAAGGAGCAAGGCTCCATTTGCAAAGTCATTGCATCGATGTTCATTTGGAGATACTCCTGTATCATCCTCTCCATCCGTTGACTATGTGTCAGACTTGTTGTCTCTGGTGGCCTTGCAAAGGAGGGTCTAAAAAAATTATGAAAAGATTCCATAAAATTGCTGTTACCAGCACCAGATACGGTCCTACTGGTACGGGTAGACTGTTGAAGATGACGAGGCCGTCCCATGTTTGTCAAGTTACAACTGGGAGAATCACTCCCTTCACCTGCACGGTTGTTTGGTGGAAAAGCCGAGCTAAGATCGAGTAACAGCTTCTGCTGATACTCCTGCATACGTGCGTCCCTTTCTATGGGTGGAATTATGTCACAAAATTTGGACTTGTCCCGGGGATCTAATAGTGTGGCAAGCCAGTAGTCATCATCACTTCTAATTTTGACAATACGAGGGTCATGTTGGAGGTAGTGCAACAAGAAGGCACTCATGTGTCTTGCGCAGCCATGCGCACCAAGTCCACGCTGTGTTTGTGGCATAGAGGTGCTAACCGTTCTTTCTTCCTCTGTCATCTCCCCCCAACCTCTTTCAACTGAAATTTGACCAAGGTCCCCCTCATCTGCTGAGTCTTCCATGTCCATGGACAGTTCGTCCTCCATATCTTCATGTCCTCCTGCACCTTCCTCAACATCTCACCTGCTACCATGCGCCCTTGTTGATCCCTGTCCCCCATGGTCCCATGCCTGCCGCGTTGGTGATGATGAACGTCTGGACCTTGGTGATGTTGTTGTGTCTTGCGCATATGAATCCTCCTGTAGTTCCTCCCCTTCCTGTTGTCCCACCCCCTGACTACGAATAGTGTTTAGCGTGTGCTCCAGCATGTAAATGACTGTAATCGTCATGCTGATAATGGCATTGTCAGCGCTAAACATATTCGTCGCCATGTCGAAACTGTGCAGAAGGGTGCATAGGTCCTTGATCTGAGATCACTCCATCAGGGTGATCTGCCCCACTTCTGCATCTCGTTGGCCCAGGCTATACATCATGACGTATTGCACCAGGGCTCGCCGGTGCTGCCACAGTCGCTGTAACATGTGGAGAGTTGAATTCCAGCGTGTCGCCACATCGCATTTCAGGCGATGAACCGGCAGGCCGAAAGACTTCTGGAGCGATGCAAGTCGCTCAGGTGCGGCGGTTGAACGGCGGAAGTGAGCACTGCAGACAGTTTCCGTGCCCTGGTCAGAAGGCCATCTAGGCCGGGATAGTGTGTTAAAAATTGCTGGACAACAAGGTTAAACACGTGAGCCATACAAGGCACGTGTGTCACCTTGCCCAGGCGAAGGGCCGCACCCAGGTTTGCAGCATTGTCGCACACGGCCTTACCAGGCTGCAGGTTGAGTGGAGACAACCATTTATCAAAATCAGTCTCCAGAGCTGCCCACAACTCAGTCGCTGTGTGACTCCTATTTCAAAGACATGTCAAGCTAAAGACCGCCTGATGCCGTTGCGCTCTGCTACCAGCATAGTAATGAGGGGTGCGTGATTCCTTCTGCGCAGTGAGAACGCTGGTGGCCTGACCAGGCAGGCTTGGGGCGGAGGTGGAGGACCCAGATGAGGTGGAGGATGCAGAAGCAGTGGCGGAACTTGGACAGACAGAGGATTGACACACAAGTCGTGGGGACGGCAAGACTTGTGCAGCAGACCCTTCACCATCTATCACCATAGTTACCCAGTGGCCAGTCAGCGACATGTAACGTCCCTGTCCATGCTTACTGGTCCAAGTATCGGTGGTGAAATGCACCCGTTCACACACAGAGTTTCTCAAGGAAGCGGTGATGTTGTGTGCGACATGCTGGTGTAGCGCGGGCACACCTTTCTTAGAGAAGTAGTGGCGACTAGGCATCTGGTACTGGGGCACAGCGACAGACATAAGGTCTCTAAAATCCTGTGTGTCCACTAGGCGGAAAGGCAGCATTTCTGTAGTCAACAGCTTACAGAGGGATAGAGTCAACCTCTTCGCTTTGTCATGGGTCGCAGGAAGTGGCCTTTTATTTGACCACATCTGAGGGACAGAGATCTGGCTGCTGTGTGTAGACGGTGTTGAGTCGGGTGTCCCTGGAAAAATGCAGCTTTGTGAGGAAAGTGCAGGCGGAGACATGATGTTGCCTTCATCCAAAGTTGGTGCTATCGATGTCTGAGAGAGCTGTACACACTCACTTGTTTCCCCTTCCAAACCAACTGACGACCTACCAAGCAAACTGCCTGTTGCGGTTACAGTGGTGGAAGTTGTGGGTGGAAAAACAGGTGTGACAGCTGTCCCCACAGTCCTAGAAGATGACGAGCGCGCGGATGCACTGGAAGGGGCAGGCGGTGGATGGTTCGCTCCGCTAGGCCGCATTGCAGCACGGTGAGCTTCCCATCGGGCCATATGATATTTATTCATGTGACGATTCATGGAAGAAGTTGTCAAACTGCTGAGGTTTTGACCTCTACTAAGAGAACCATGACAAATTTTACAGATCACATAATTTGGGCGATCTTTTTCTATGTCAAAAAAGGACCTGGCTAGGCAAGGCTTAGAGGCCATGCGACCTGTTGATCCACCCCGAATAATGCTCAGAGGCAGAGTGGTGGCTGAGGATGCAGTTGTAGACGTGCTACCAGTGCTCCGACTGTGTCCAGGAAGGCGCCAGGTTACTTCGACGTCGGTTGCATCCTCCTCCACCGCCTCTGTTGACCTCCTCGAGTGTCTGACTGTGGGTTGACAGTAGGTGTGATCTAGAACTTAATCATCAATTGTTGTGTTTGCACTCCCCTACCCCTCAGACCGAGTTTCTTCTTGCCCTGACCGAATATTTAAGTTGTCATCCCAATCGGGTATCTGCGTCTCATCTTCATCAGTATGTTCCTCATTGCCTATAACCACAGTTGTTGGAAAGGCAGCATTTTGGTAGCCAACAGTTTGCATATGATGAAAGTCAACCTCCAAGCCATTTCATGCCCTTCTAAAAGCATGTAAAACACAGCGAGGGGACTCCAACCACAGTCTCCCTCGTTGCCACTAACTGGGCCACACACACCCCACTTGACTGGCATCGGTTGAGCCCCCTTTTGAAAAAGAAAAAGATGCTTTGCATGAAGCACTCTCAAAAATACGCGTGCCTTTCCCGTCCCCTGGCTGACCCAGGGGAAGAAAAGTCCTCTGAGAGCCATGACTTGTTCATCTTGGTTCTTTTAGAGACACAGCGAGGGGACTCCAACCACAGTCTCCCTCGTTGCCACTAACTGGGCCACACACACCCCACTTGACTGGCATCGGTTGAGCCCCCTTTTGAAAAAGAAAAAGATGCTTTGCATGAAGCACTCTCAAAAATACGCGTGCCTTTCCCGTCCCCTGGCTGACCCAGGGGAAGAAAAGTCCTCTGAGAGCCATGACTTGTTCATCTTGGTTCTTTTAGAGACACAGCGAGGGGACTCCAACCACAGTCTCCCTCGTTGCCACTAACTGGGCCACACACACCCCACTTGACTGGCATCGGTTGAGCCCCCTTTTGAAAAAGAAAAAGATGCTTTGCATGAAGCACTCTCAAAAATACGCGTGCCTTTCCCGTCCCCTGGCTGACCCAGGGGAAGAAAAGTCCTCTGAGAGCCATGACTTGTTCATCTTGGTTCTTTTAGAGACACAGCGAGGGGACTCCAACCACAGTCTCCCTCGTTGCCACTAACTGGGCCACACACACCCCACTTGACTGGCATCGGTTGAGCCCCCTTTTGAAAAAGAAAAAGATGCTTTGCATGAAGCACTCTCAAAAATACGCGTGCCTTTCCCGTCCCCTGGCTGACCCAGGGGAAGAAAAGTCCTCTGAGAGCCATGACTTGTTCATCTTGGTTCTTTTAGAGACACAGCGAGGGGACTCCAACCACAGTCTCCCTCGTTGCCACTAACTGGGCCACACACACCCCACTTGACTGGCATCGGTTGAGCCCCCTTTTGAAAAAGAAAAAGATGCTTTGCATGAAGCACTCTCAAAAATACGCGTGCCTTTCCCGTCCCCTGGCTGACCCAGGGGAAGAAAAGTCCTCTGAGAGCCATGACTTGTTCATCTTGGTTCTTTTAGAGACACAGCGAGGGGACTCCAACCACAGTCTCCCTCGTTGCCACTAACTGGGCCACACACACCCCACTTGACTGGCATCGGTTGAGCCCCCTTTTGAAAAAGAAAAAGATGCTTTGCATGAAGCACTCTCAAAAATACGCGTGCCTTTCCCGTCCCCTGGCTGACCCAGGGGAAGAAAAGTCCTCTGAGAGCCATGACTTGTTCATCTTGGTTCTTTTAGAGACACAGCGAGGGGACTCCAACCACAGTCTCCCTCGTTGCCACTAACTGGGCCACACACACCCCACTTGACTGGCATCGGTTGAGCCCCCTTTTGAAAAAGAAAAAGATGCTTTGCATGAAGCACTCTCAAAAATACGCGTGCCTTTCCCGTCCCCTGGCTGACCCAGGGGAAGAAAAGTCCTCTGAGAGCCATGACTTGTTCATCTTGGTTCTTTTAGAGACACAGCGAGGGGACTCCAACCACAGTCTCCCTCGTTGCCACTAACTGGGCCACACACACCCCACTTGACTGGCATCGGTTGAGCCCCCTTTTGAAAAAGAAAAAGATGCTTTGCATGAAGCACTCTCAAAAATACGCGTGCCTTTCCCGTCCCCTGGCTGACCCAGGGGAAGAAAAGTCCTCTGAGAGCCATGACTTGTTCATCTTGGTTCTTTTAGAGACACAGCGAGGGGACTCCAACCACAGTCTCCCTCGTTGCCACTAACTGGGCCACACACACCCCACTTGACTGGCATCGGTTGAGCCCCCTTTTGAAAAAGAAAAAGATGCTTTGCATGAAGCACTCTCAAAAATACGCGTGCCTTTCCCGTCCCCTGGCTGACCCAGGGGAAGAAAAGTCCTCTGAGAGCCATGACTTGTTCATCTTGGTTCTTTTAGAGACACAGCGAGGGGACTCCAACCACAGTCTCCCTCGTTGCCACTAACTGGGCCACACACACCCCACTTGACTGGCATCGGTTGACCCCCCCTTTTGACAAAGAAAAAGATGCTTTGCATGAAGCACTCTCAAAAATACGCGTGCCTTTCCCGTCCCCTGGCTGACCCAGGGGAAGAAAAGTCCTCTGAGAGCCATGACTTGTTCATCTTGGTTCTTTTAGAGACACAGCGAGGGGACTCCAACCACAGTCTCCCTCGTTGCCACTAACTGGGCCACACACACCCCACTTGACTGGCATCGGTTGAGCCCCCTTTTGAAAAAGAAAAAGATGCTTTGCATGAAGCACTCTCAAAAATACGCGTGCCTTTCCCGTCCCCTGGCTGACCCAGGGGAAGAAAAGTCCTCTGAGAGCCATGACTTGTTCATCTTGGTTCTTTTAGAGACACAGCGAGGGGACTCCAACCACAGTCTCCCTCGTTGCCACTAACTGGGCCACACACACCCCACTTGACTGGCATCGGTTGAGCCCCCTTTTGAAAAAGAAAAAGATGCTTTGCATGAAGCACTCTCAAAAATACGCGTGCCTTTCCCGTCCCCTGGCTGACCCAGGGGAAGAAAAGTCCTCTGAGAGCCATGACTTGTTCATCTTGGTTCTTTTAGAGACACAGCGAGGGGACTCCAACCACAGTCTCCCTCGTTGCCACTAACTGGGCCACACACACCCCACTTGACTGGCATCGGTTGACCCCCCCTTTTGACAAAGAAAAAGATGCTTTGCATGAAGCACTCTCAAAAATACGCGTGCCTTTCGCCTCCCCTGGCTGACCCAGGGGAAGAAAAGTCCTCTGAGAGCCAGGTCCACATTGTCAGTGGACAGACACGTGTGCTTATCTGCCAGCAGACCCCCAGCAGCACTGAAGACAGGTTCCGAGAGAACGCTGGCTGCAGGACACGACAAGATCCTCAAGGCGTACGTGGCGAGCTCAGGCAATTTATCCAGATTGGAAGCCTAAAATGAGCAGGGCTCAAGTTGCACAATAATGGAATCGATGTTTCTTTGCATATACTCATATATCTGTGTGTCTCCCTCTTTTTCCTTGTCCAGCTGTTTTGTTTTCACATGAGTATATGTCCTTGTCACTTTCCCATGTGTTTGTGTTATGTTGTGAGTTGTTTGTCACCTTTTGGACACCTTTCAGGGTGTTTTCTAGGTGTTTTACTGTGTTTGTGATTGCCTGCCATTGTTTCCTATGGGCTCGAGTTCGGTTCGTCGAACGTTCGACGAGCCGAACTCGAGCCAGACCCCCCGTTCGGCGAACCGCCTCGAGCCGAACCGGGACCGGTTCGCTCATCTCTACTAAAGAGTGCTATTAGTCTGGCGTACTTTAAGAAATAAATAATTGTGAGGGATCCCCTCTATTTTTGATAACTAGCCAAGGTAAAGCAGACAGCTGGGGACTGGCATTATCAGGATGGAAAGGTCTATGGTTATTGGGCTATTAACAGCCTAAAAATACTAGCCTGCAGCCACCATAGAATCCATTAGTTGTGCCAATTCTGGCTCTGCACCCCAACTCATCTTGATTGCCCTGGTGCGGTGGCAATCATGGTAATATTTTTTGGACTTGATGTCAGTTGGGTAATGTTGGCATCAAGTCCAGAGGTTAGTAATGGAGAGGTGTCTGTCAGACACCCCCATTACTAACCCGGTAAGTGTAAAGTAAAAAAAAAAAACCACACGCAGCAAAAAATAGTTTATTTGAATAAAGACTCTCCCACACTCCCTCATTTACCCCAAAGGTCACTCCTGGTCATTGCCAGACCAAGACCTTCTCAGGCACGGTGATGTCACTGACGTCTGGCGTTCACCTGGAGTGATCTATGGAGCCTCATTATTTGATTGAGGCTCCATAGGTTGGAGTACGGATTCGGGGGACATAGTGGGCCAACTGCATAATGGATTATGTCTGTTCTTCATCGCTTTTTGGTTTTCTTTTTTTTTAATAAATTGGTGAATGAGGAATTTATAGTAATGGGGGTGTCTGGTAAGCGCCTCTCCATTACTAACCCATGTGCTTGATGCCAGCTGAGATTACACAGCTGACATCAACTCCATTAAGCTCTACCCCAATTGCCACCACACCAGGGCAATTGGGAAGAGCCAGTGAGAAGCTCCAGAATTGGAGCATCTAATGTGATGTATTGTATTGTTCATTCCTTTTGGTCCTGAAGAAGGGGACTTGAGCCCTGAAACACGCAGACCTATGAAATAAAGAAAATTATTAATAATCAACAATCTCTTCATTCGACGGCAGCGCGGCATTAACCCCGCTTTTCCTCTCCAGCACCGACTAAAAACTCATCATGGGCACACGCCCCTCATAGTCAGTGCTAGCCTTATGTCGGTTGGCGCCCAATGTGGTTCAATCTGTTGATGCCCACCCATATACTATAGTGTCATACAGTGCAGAAATAATTGTACCGTACTAATTATAAGTGCCATAGCGCGCACTGCACTGTTTTCTGGAAAAATTGAAACCCCTGGTGGAGCTGAGTACATACAGTATTTCCTGCTAAAGTCCATCTTGAGAATTGGTGGCACTCACCACTTACTGCCCTTTATTAGAGGTATGAGGAAGTGGAGCGTCACGTGAAGCATCTGTTGCTTTTTTAGCACTAATCCGGACGCTATGTTCAAACCATGGTTTTGGTATGAGTTTAGTGATTTCTCCTGAGTAAAGGGGGTTTACACGCTACGACATCGCTAATGCGAAGTCGTTGGGGTCACGTAATTGGTGACGCACATCCGGCCGCATTAGCGATGCTGTTGCGTGTGACACCTATGAGCGATTTTGCATCGCCGCAAAAACGTGCAAAATCGCTCATCGGTGACATGGGGGTCCATTCTCAAATACGTTACTGCAGCAGTAACGAAGTTGTTCCTCATTCCTGCGGCAGCACACATCGCTCCGTGTGACGCCGCAGGAACGAGGAAGCTCTCCTTACCTGCCTCCCGGCCGCTATGCGGAAGGAAGGAGGTGGGCGGGATGTTACGTCCCGCTCATCTCCGCCCCTCCGCTTCTATTGGGCGGCGGTTCAGTGACGCTGCTGTGACGTCGCTGTGACGCTGAACTTAGAAAAGAGGCGGTTCACCGGTCACAGAGACATCGCCGGATAGGGAAGTACGTGTGACGGGTCTGGGCGATGTTGTGCGGCAGAGGCAGCGATTTGCCCGTGTCGCACAACAGATGGGGGCGGGTACCCATGCTAGCGATATCGGTATTGCAGCGTGTAAAGCCCGCTTTAGTGCCACTATGCAATTTCTACAATACTTGAGGCTCACGGTATATACTCTACATGATAACAATGCAATGTTACAGCCTAACATCTCCTTGTGGGACGGTCTTCTTTACTGAGGAGCATTACACATGTTGTCATCACCGTGGGATTGGGCAGTCCAGTGCATCCGAACAATTTTCCCTCTTATTAAAGTGGTTCATAGCACCTATAGCTCCGTAATTTAGGATATAGGATGTCAATGTGCTGCTGTAAAGGCTCTGTACATGTATATCATAAATGGGTCCTAAGGGTATGTTCACATGGAGTATTTTTACGTGGATTTTTCAGCCAAATAAAAATTGGTTAAAAAAACATGATTTGGTTGAGGCTTTTAAAGGACATTAGTTTTTTGTATATTGTTTTGATGTGTTTTTTATGTTTTTTATGTGTTTTTCTGTTTGTTTTTAATTATTTGTTTTTAATTATAAGTCTAATTTCGCACAGGCTTTTTTTACGAGGATTGTGATACAAATCCACTGTAAAATTAATTTGATGTGAATTCTGGAGCTGATATGCTTCCATATCCACATAAAAAAAGATTACACATGAACCTATCGTAATATGGGGTGCAGCCACAGGGCGTGCTTCTTTTTTGCATTTACATTGCAAAAATATCATGAGTGTGTCCCATTTTGGGGAGACCTCTGGCGAGTCTGAGACCACAAGGTCATAACGCTTTGATGTTCGTAGGTCTACAACCGACATTTGAATGTATCTACTTTCTTTTAGTGATTCAGGGGTTAAGGACTCTATCCTATCTGGCTGTTCTTTGTAGCCTTAATCTCAGGTGCAGCTCTTTTGTGACCACTCTCCTTCGCTATAAAAAGTCATGTGTCTTGCCTTCTGATGTCGGTTATAGATTCTTATGCTATGCTGACCACTTTGGAAGGAGCCAGTCTCTGAAAGAAGCTGAGGAGTCGGCACTGTTGCAGCTACGGTGTTTTGCTGCATTGAAGAAATTTGAACTTAACAACACTGTTCACACTAGCATCCAACAATACGGTACAACTCAAGTCTGAACTGATCAGGCAAAACAATGCAAATTGCAATGTTTTGTCTGACCAGTTCAGACTTGAGTTGTATCATATTGTAGAAAATTGGACGGTTTTCCATTTTGTGTCTTTTCCCCTCTGTCTGTCTCCCTTACCTTGTGTTGTATAAAGGCCCTGTCACACACAGAGATAAATCTTTGGCAGATCTGTGGTTGCAGTGAAATTATGGACATTTTGTTCCATTTGTTCACAGCCACAAACCTGGCATTGATTGTCCACATTTTCACTGCAACCACAGATCTGCCGCAGATTTATCTGTGTGTGAGACAGGGCCTTTATTGCAGTGGTGAGACTAGTGCCCTTGCTGGGCTTCTCACTAGCCAGGGTGAGTTCAGGGCAAGTGAGGGCCTAGGCATGTGACGGCGACGCTGAGGAAGCACCCATATAGGGATGTTAGGGAGCACAGGATACAGACATGTGAGGAGGAGGAGGTGTTCCCTCTCCCTATCGCCAGGGCCTTCCTTCTATACCATTCCCATTATCACCTTTGTGTTGTGCTACATGCTGAGCATCGATATGCTCTGCATGACAAAAAAACTCAAAAACAAAACATTATCAACTGGAAAGCAACTTGTACTACACCTCCCTGCAAATTTGGATGCAAGAGGAGTGTCCCTTTAGGCTATGTGCCCACGCTACAGGATTTACCGCGGATTTACCGCGGATTTTGCCGAAAATCTGCAGCAGCAGCACTTCCAAGCCATTTCAATGGCATTTTGGAAATGCTGTGCCCATGCTGCGGATTTTTCCGCGGCGAATTTGCCACGGATTTTGATGCGGAAAAATCTGCAGCATGTCAATTGTTTGGTGCAGATTTGGTGCGGATTTTTGGCTTTGAATGGGAAAAAAAAAAAAAAATCCGCATCAAAATCCGCGGCAAATCCGCGGTAAATCCGCGGCAAATCCGCGGCAAATCCGCGGGTGCGGATTTGCCGCGAAAGTCGCGGATTTTCAGGCAAAAAAATCCGCAGGGACATTCTAGCGTGGGCACATAGCCTTAGGCTATGTGCGCACTAGAAATGTGAAGTTTCTCAAGAAAATTTCTTGAGAAACTTCTGCCAGTGAAAGATTTCCGGACCTGCGGAAAAAATCCGCACCAAATCCGCATGCGTTTTTGCCGCGGATTTGCCGCGGATTTGCCGCGGATTTACCGCGGATTTACCGCAGGTTTGTCCCTGCAATAAATAATAAAGATAATCGATAGACAGATAATGGATAGAGGGAAAGATGGATAGATGAATAGATAGATAGATAGAGGGATAGATAGATAGATAGATAGATGAATAGATAGATAGATAGAGGGATAGATAGATAGATAGATGAATAGATAGATAGAGGGATAGATGGATAGATAGATAGAGGGATAGATGGATAGATAGATAGAGGAATAGATGGATAGATAGATAGAGGGATAGATGGATAGATAGATAGAGGGATAGATGGATAGATAGATAGATGGATAGATAGATAGAGGGATAGATAGATAGATAGAGGGATAGATAGATAGATGAGAAAAACCTATATAATGTTCCACCTCCCTGCATTTTCTAAGCTGGCACCCTTTAGTGACTTTCATGTGGCACTTAGGCTACTTTCACACCTCCGGTTTTTGCTATGCGGCACAATCCGGCACTTTGCATGAAAATCGCAACCGTTTTTTTTTGCTGCCGGTTGCGATTTTCCTGCATAGACTTTAATTAGTGCCGCATTGTGCCGCATGGCCTTGCGTTCCGTCCGTTTTTTGCCGCATGCGGCAGATGTAGCCGATGCGGCGGCCGGATGGAACGTTGCCTGGCACGTTTTTTCGTGCGGCAAAAAAAACCGCATCGCGCCGCATTCGGCCGATGCGGCGCATTTTTCAATGCATGCCTATGGCGGCCGGATGCGGCGCGATGCGGCAATAACCGCATCCGGCCGCCGCATGCGGTTTTTGCCACTGCGCATGCTCAGTAGCATGCCGCAAGCGGCAAAAACCGGACTGGCCGCACAGGAAAAACTTATGCAAAGGATGCGGTGTTTTCACCGCATCCGTTGCATAGCTTGCACAGCCGGATTGAGCCGCAGAGCTCAAGCCGGATGTGTGAAAGTAGCCTAAAGGGTGCTTAGCCTTGTATTTAGCCATAAAATAAATAAATAATTAAAAAAAAATGACGTGAGGTCCCCCCATTTTTTGTAGCCAGCTAGGGTAAAGCAGACGGCTGCAGCCTGCAGACCACCGCTGGCAGCTTCACCTTGGCTGATAATCCAAAACAGTGGGCACCCCACGCTGTTATTTTAAATTATATAAATAATTTAAAACAAAAAACGTAGGGTCCCCCCCATATTGGATCACCAGCCAAGGTAAAGCGGACAGCTGGGGTCTGATATTCTCAGACTAGGGAGGTCCACTGTTATTGGACACTCCCCAGCCTAAAAATAGCAGGCCGCAGCCGCCCCAGGAGTGGCGCATCCATTAGACGTGCCAATCCTGGCGCTTTGCCCCAGCTCATCCCGCGCCCTGGTGCGTTGGCAAACGGGGTAATATATGGGGTTGATGCCAGATGTGTAATGTCACCTGGCATCAAGCCCTGGGGTTGGTGAGGTCAGGCGTCTATCAGATACCCGACATCACCAACCCAGTCAGTAATAATTAAAAAATAGACAACAAAAAAAGTTTTATTTGAAAAAACACTCCCCAAAACATTCCCTCTTTAACCAATTTATTGAAAAGAGCACAATCAATCCACGTCCGGCGTAATCCAATAAGGGGGGGGGGGCACGGCGATCCATACCATAGTCGCTGTCCCAGTCAATGAAAAACAGAATGTTCCCCATTGGCTGGGAGAGCAATGCAGTGACCTGAGCTAACATCAATAGGTCAGCTCAGGTCACTGCAGGGGATGACGAGCGCTGCCATCAGGAGCATAGATGAGATCATTACCTTCTGTGATCATCTCCTGTACTGCTGACGTCAGCGCTGTCACTGACTTATCGCGAGAGCCCGTGACGTCACCGCTAGTGACAGTCTCGGGCCGCTCGCGAGACAGGCATAGACAGCGGTGACGTCAGGAGGCAGGAGATCGTCACAGCAGGTAATGATCTCACCTCCTGACAGCAGCGATCGTCATCCCCGCGGCTCCCAGCACTGCAGGATGTCAGTGTCTGCCTGCGCTGCAGCGTGACAAGCTGCTGACACTGCGGGCAGACACTGACACCCAGCAGTGCAGGCAGCCGCGAGGCCGGAGCAGGACACACACTGCACAGACACCTGGAGGTCGCACGGAAGTGCTTCTGTGCGGCGTCCAGGGAGTGTGACGTGTGTTTCCTCTGCTCCTCTTCCTGGCATAATGACATCGCTTCCTGCAAAACCGCAGGCAGCGATGGGCATTACCGCAGGTAAATCGCGGCTATTCCGGTGGTATACCGCACATCATTGCTACCTGCGGAATACCCCCGGAATACCCCCGGTACCTGCGGAAATTAATGGACATGCACATTTTCTCAAGAAAGTTTCTCGAGAAAATTTTCTCAAGAAATTTTCTTGAGAAAAATCCGCACAGTGCGCACAGCTATTTTTTTTTCTCATTGAATTTCATGGGAAATGTCTGCACAAAGATTGCAGACATTTCTCAAGAAATTTCCGGGGCAAATCCGCGGGTAAATCCGCGGGAAAAACGGTCTAGTGCGCACATAGCCTTCAGGAATTTATATTCTCAGCCATGATGACCGCAGTGTTGTAGAAGGGTCATAAAGAGAAGCCGGATGCCGCCTGCGAGACGTATGTCAGCGAGTTTCACTATTAGTCATTCTAATAAAAGATTAAATGGATTTCATCTGATCGAAGGAGTCCAGTTCCACTTCTGAATTGTGTTACACGGCCGTACGAGCAATGAGGGCTTGGGAATAAGAAGCACGCAGCGCTCGCCTCCGCTCACTGCTATTTCAGCTTTTTTTCATTTCTGCATTGGATATGCCAAGCCATTGTATAAGTCAAATGTGCAGGTGTGTGAAGCCCCACAGGTGTAGTGTCGGTGCATACCTTCAGGGACTCCACGTAGCTGGTGCTGGTCACAGGTAGGGAATCTTCAGTTTTGATCGTGACGCCACTCTCAGATTTGCGGTCAGAGGGGACCGCCACTGCAGATTAGGAGGCACCTGGGGCTGATGGTGGGTGCAGTCGGGTGTAGTAGCCTCCTGAGAGTGAGGCAAGCCCCAGGGCCCTTTGTAAAGCTGTAGTACCACAAGTCGCAGAATGACCACACACAGGCAGAGTGTCTTTCAGGGTTTTTACTCACTTCAGGTGGCAGGGTGAGTAACCCGGGCGTAGCTGGGATGAACCAGGTGGGAACCAGGTATCCTTCCGGCTGACTGTATGAGGGTGACTACAAACTCGCCTTCCTTAGCCCTTGGTGGTTTGGGGTGACCCCGACTTTGAGTCCCTATGGGGGTCACCCAGGGAAGATGCTCCAAGCCTCTCTCCCCTTCTTGTTTTGCCGTGTGCTTGTTCCCCGGGCCAGGCCACTCCAGCCTCTTGCCTCCTGTGACCTATGGGCCCTACTTGCGGTTACGTGGCTGCGGCTTTTGGTTGTTGTGGTGTGGGCTGTAAGAGCCCCACACCGGCAGGTTTAGCAGGGAAAGGTGAATCTATCCTCGCTTCGGGATCTGCCGCCCGGTTGGGCCTGGTGCTCTCTAGAAGTCTCCTTACTTCCCACTCCGTTGCACTCGCTAGCTGAAGCTGGCTTTCAGGCAGCACTTCTAGTTGACCGTTCTCCCCCGTCTGTAGTCACTGCGCGGGCGCTGTTAGACAGCATCAGCCCCACAGGTCTGCTCCTCACTGAGCCCTCTGGAGTTCTGCTCTAACCGACTCACTGGTGGGTTTTTCCATCTCTGCTCTTTCTGCTGACATCTCCTCAGTCCGAGCTCCCAGCTCTAACTAACTCCTCCTATCTCTCTTTCCTTCCCCACTTGTGTCTGCCTACGCCACCTAGCAACCAGACTCTCCACCACACCCCTTGAGAGGAGATGGAGGCTTTTTAACCCCCTGCCACTATTCCAGTGGAGGTATAGGCTTTGCCCCCTCCTGGGATCCCCAGGGGTCCTCTCATGGGTACATGTGTGAGACCTGATCACTATGCGCCTGTGTTCCACACCCCTGTCAGCCATCTGGATTACCTGTATTGTACTGTCCCCAGCATGGGTGCAGTACTCAGTGGTGCCTGACCAGGTCAGGGGCGCCACATTCCCCCTTAGTTATCACCAGCACGTCCTCGGGCTGCAAGACAACATTTTAAAATGCATAAAACATTAAAACATGTAAAACATTTAAAAGCACCAGGTATCAGACATCACCACCCTCCACCCACAAGTCCGTTAACCCACCCAAAACCCTTTCACGTTGGCCGCGACTTCAGCCACTTCTGGCAGGATGTAGAGGCGGCTTTCATGGGCTGGTGGTTTTCAGGGTATACCTGGCCTGGTGGATCCGCGCCGTCAACCTCTTCTGGCAGGATTCAGAGGCGGCCTCCACAGTTGGTGCTGACCAGGTACCCTCTTTGTGGTGGTGAGCCAAGGCCCCATAAACAGGCGTGCTCTCTGGTCGCAGGTGAGCCAAGGCCCTTTTCTACGGACGGGCCCCCCTGGTTGCAGACGAGCCAAGCCCCTAAACAGGCTGGCCCTGGTGGTGGTGCCACTGGTGTAACTATTTACACTGCGAGAGTTTGTGGCTATAGCAAGTTCATAGCCTTAAAGTTTAGTTCTCACAATAGTTTTTGTGGGCACATGCTTAAACGTTGCAAACAAAACCTTTCAAAACTTTAACTTCTGTACTTCTTTTCTGTACTTTTTACTCCTCTTTTTCACTAGGGCGAGGGCACGTTGGGCACTGGCACCTGTGACTTTCTTGCTCTTTGTCTCTTTCTTCATCTGTAGGATCTTTATCTTTCCGTTCTTGGTCTTCATCTGTTTCTACATCTGGTTCTTTATCTCTATCTTGTCTTTCTTGTCTTTCTTGTCTTTCTTGTCTTTCTTGTCTTTCTTGTCTTTCTTGTCTTTCTTGTTGCATGGGATGGCTGTAGGGTTTGTTGGGACATAACGTTACGTCAAGTGCGTACAACCCCCTTTCACCTTGGTGCATGGTAAACTGTACCGAATCTCCCATTTTCAGATTTCTGCAAGGGTGTCCTCTTGGCAGATGAGCGTTCACATCTCTGCGGTTTACAAATATCCCTTCTTTTATTCCTGGTGCTACGATAAATCCATAGCCACTTCTCAGATTAAAGTCTTCCACTATGCCATAACACAGGGGTCCTCTAGCCTGGGCTTTGGACTCTCTCAACATACGCTTCTCCTTTAGGTCTCTGGCGGTGACTGCTCTCTGTTCAGGAGACTGTGGTGCTGGAGCAAACTGTGTTCTTCTGCGCCGTGTCTTGCGGGCTGGGTCCATGCCTGTGGGCTCCCAGGTGAAGCTCTTAGGCAGCTCTTCTTCTGCAGAGGGGGTCAGGTCCTCCTCATCCCAGCGGGAGTATGGCAGCATTTCCGGCTCTGAGTAGGAGTCTGCTGCGGCTGGCGTCGGAGTTAGCCCTTCTGCCTCCTGGCCTCCTCTCCCCCTTAGTTCTTCCTGGCACTCCTCTGATGGCAGGACTGGGGATGGACTTTCTCTTGCTGGCCCAGGCGGGGGACTCTCTGGTGTAGCTGCAGGGGTTACCTGAATCTCCTCAGGGGTGCATGGGGGGCGCAGGTACAGATCCACCAACCACTGGGGAAACTTGGCCTCCATGTCAGCCCTCATCTGCCAGTATTCTTCCTCCAGCGTGGGCTTCCCATCAGAGACCTCCGGGGACTGGGGAGCAGTGTCAGCTCTGGCCTTACAGGCCGGGGTAAATGCTGAGGTAGTCTTTCCTTGGCGGGCCGCGCCTGGCATGGCGGCGGCCTGGTCTTGGCGGGCCGCGCCTATCATGGCGGCGGCCTGGTCTTGGCGGGCCGCGCCTATCATGGCGGCGGCCTGGTCTGTGCGGGCCGGGCAGGGCATCGCTGCGGCGGCCGGGGCTTGGCGGGCCGAGCAGGGCATCGCTGCGGCGGCCTGGTCTTGGCGGGCCGCGCCTATCATGGCGGCGGCCTGGTCTGTGCGGACCGGGCAGGGCATCGCTGCGGCGGCCTGGTCTTGGCGGGCCGCGCCTATCATGGCGGCGGCCTGGTCTGTGCGGGCCGGGCAGGGCATCGCTGCGGCGGCCTGGTCTTGGCGGGCCGAGCAGGGCATCGCTGCGGCGGCCGGGGCTTGGCGGGCCGCACCTGGCGTGGCTGCGGCCTGCTTCAGCGTCGCCGCACCGGACGCCTCTTCAGGGACCGCGGACGTGGCAGCAGGGGTCGGGGCACTTGCGCGGGCCGGGGCATCATTCGACTCACCCGTTGTTGGTAGCACTGGGGTCTGCGTCGTCGCCGTCCCGCCTGGCACCCGGCATGCAGCTCTCCCTTCATAGGCCCGAACCGCCGCGGTCAGCTCCTGCAGTTCCATCCGTTCCTCCCGAATCTGCTCCACGACCCGGGTCTCCAGCCGGTTGCAAAACTGGGCCAGCTCTCGGTACCACCAGGCAGCGGAGCCTGGTTCTGGGTTCCTGCGGTCAGACGCCATTTCTTCTGCGCCGTCTTCTGCACGGTCTCCCAGCAGTGGACTCTTCGCTGCCTCCTGTAACAAGCTGTCCAGTTTCTGCTCTGCCTCTTTCAGCAGCTCCTCTCCCAGCAGCAGGCTTGTGGCTTCCTTTCCTTCCCGCCGTCTCTCGACGCTTCCACTCTCATAGCTGGCAAGGTCAGAACTCTGCAGGGGATCTCTGGGTAGCCACACCTCTTCGTGGGCGGTAACTTCTTCCAGCGCGGGCTGCTGTTGTTTTTCAGCGCGCTTTTCATGGTGGCAATATGGCGGCGCTTCCAATTTTTCAAGCGGACCGCCTAGGCACATGGTCACCTGTCTGAACAGGTCTAGTCCTTATCCTGTTCGTGACGCCAGATGTGAAGCCCCACAGGTGTAGTGTCGGTGCATACCTTCAGGGACTCCACGTAGCTGGTGCTGGTCACAGGTAGGGAATCTTCAGTTTTGATCGTGACGCCACTCTCAGATTTGCGGTCAGAGGGGACCGCCACTGCAGATTAGGAGGCACCTGGGGCTGATGGTGGGTGCAGTCGGGTGTAGTAGCCTCCTGAGAGTGAGGCAAGCCCCAGGGCCCTTTGTAAAGCTGTAGTACCACAAGTCGCAGAATGACCACACACAGGCAGAGTGTCTTTCAGGGTTTTTACTCACTTCAGGTGGCAGGGTGAGTAACCCGGGCGTAGCTGGGATGAACCAGGTGGGAACCAGGTATCCTTCCGGCTGACTGTATGAGGGTGACTACAAACTCGCCTTCCTTAGCCCTTGGTGGTTTGGGGTGACCCCGACTTTGAGTCCCTATGGGGGTCACCCAGGGAAGATGCTCCAAGCCTCTCTCCCCTTCTTGTTTTGCCGTGTGCTTGTTCCCCGGGCCAGGCCACTCCAGCCTCTTGCCTCCTGTGACCTATGGGCCCTACTTGCGGTTACGTGGCTGCGGCTTTTGGTTGTTGTGGTGTGGGCTGTAAGAGCCCCACACCGGCAGGTTTAGCAGGGAAAGGTGAATCTATCCTCGCTTCGGGATCTGCCGCCCGGTTGGGCCTGGTGCTCTCTAGAAGTCTCCTTACTTCCCACTCCGTTGCACTCGCTAGCTGAAGCTGGCTTTCAGGCAGCACTTCTAGTTGACCGTTCTCCCCCGTCTGTAGTCACTGCGCGGGCGCTGTTAGACAGCATCAGCCCCACAGGTCTGCTCCTCACTGAGCCCTCTGGAGTTCTGCTCTAACCGACTCACTGGTGGGTTTTTCCATCTCTGCTCTTTCTGCTGACATCTCCTCAGTCCGAGCTCCCAGCTCTAACTAACTCCTCCTATCTCTCTTTCCTTCCCCACTTGTGTCTGCCTACGCCACCTAGCAACCAGACTCTCCACCACACCCCTTGAGAGGAGATGGAGGCTTTTTAACCCCCTGCCACTATTCCAGTGGAGGTATAGGCTTTGCCCCCTCCTGGGATCCCCAGGGGTCCTCTCATGGGTACATGTGTGAGACCTGATCACTATGCGCCTGTGTTCCACACCCCTGTCAGCCATCTGGATTACCTGTATTGTACTGTCCCCAGCATGGGTGCAGTACTCAGTGGTGCCTGACCAGGTCAGGGGCGCCACAGGTGCAGGCGGATCACGTGCTCCCCGCACTCCGGCTCCTATAAGTTATGAAGGCTTTCTGCTCCCAGAAGAATCATATTTTTTTTTTTCGTCTTTATGTTCCCCATTATAACATAATAAGACACTGAGCATAATTCCTGCCACAAGTGACTGCATTAGGCAATAGTGCTGATTTACGGCTTCATTGCTGACCCTCGGGGAGTGCACCAGCAGTCCATTCTCAAGGTGGAAAATAGGAAGAGACGGCACAAAATGGCTTCATACAAACCTCAGCAGTGGTCGGCTGAAAAAAGTTTAGTCCACATCCGTGCATCAAAGGGAAAGAGTTAGAGACGATGTGTAGCACCCAGTGATATGGGGTACTCGGTTCCGGGCAGTGTCTTTGTCGCGGGTGGGGAGGACGCCACTACGCTGCGCTCGCTAACGCTCGGGTCCGGCGCTGCTGCGGCTGCTGCTCGGTGGCTGGAGCGGTGGGCCGGATCCGGGGACTCGAGCGGCGCTCCTCGCCCGTGAGTGAAAGGGGTGGTTGGTTTGGGGGATTTAGTCCGTGACGCTACCCACGAGTCGTGGTGAAGATGGGCACCACCGCTGCTGGTGACGGGGATCCCGGGAGCGATGGTAGGGAGCAGCTGAGATGTTGTTTTCCCCCTCCGTGGGTAGGGGTCGGTGGTCCCAGGGCCCGATGATGTGACAGGGAGGCAGGGTTGGTGAGATGCAGGGTTGCAGGGACAGCGCGGCGCGGTGCCGGATGGCACGGGTGTACTCACTCAGCAAGAAAGGTACAAAGTCCTCGGTAAACCAAACAGCTGGATGGATGGGTCCCGCAGCTGGCTGCTGTGTCCCTCCCCGGACAGGTGATGGCAGCTGTCTTTCCCTGCACCTTGATGTTCTCCTTCTGACTACTATGGATTCCTAACGGTAGTCCGCTCCCCGGTGTATGGGTACCGGAGGAGCCCGTTTGCCCGCAGGCGCTGGCCCTTGGGTCTCTAGCCTTAGGCGGTAGCTGTATACCCTCACGGTGTGGGCGGTTGCCTTCAATCGGGACTTTTGCTGTTATGAAACCCCTGGGGTTCGAGTCACATTCGGATCTGACTATTGTCGGCGGCTCCAAGCCTGGTCGGGGTCCGATGGCCCTGCCTGTGTGTGCTGGCTTCACTTCGCTCCCCGGTCGGTACCGGCGGGCCGTCGCCCGACCCCGGTCCTACGGTTCCGCGTTGCTCCACCACTCCTGCAGACGGCCACCACCGTCTGCCAACCTTGCTGTCAGTGCCTGGGCCACAAACCCAGACACCCAAGTGTTTACTCCTCTCACTTCCACCTCCTGGACTAAACCGTCACTTTTCCCACCTCCAGGCCTGTGAACTCCTCGGTGGGTGGAGCCAACCGCTTTGCTCCGCCCCACCTGGTGTGGACATCAGACACTGGAGGGAGGCAACAAGGATTTTTGTTTGGCTGGTGTCCCTGTCTAGTGGGGGGTGGGGTGTTTGTATGTTATCTGTGACGACCTGGCTAGGCCAGGGCGCCACATCTCTACGGGGAATGTCACGATGGTGGCCGTTACCCGGATCTGTGCCCTGGGCCCTTTTTGTAATGGGGATATTTACAGGGGATTATTGAATAAAGTTATTCGTGACGCCACTTGCAGTGTTGCGGCTAAGTGTAGGGAGCTGCCGCTGCAGAATGTCTCTACTGGGACTGGTGGTATTGTCAGCTAGTGTGGTAATCCCTCCGAAAGTAGGGTATTGCCCCTGCGGGTGTATGGTACGGTGGGCGTCGGAAGGAGTCCAGACAGGTTTTCAGTGCAACTGGTTTAATCACTTTGATGTTAACTGGTTGCCCGAGGCCGGTTGGTTTCACCTTCAGGTCCCCTTCGTCCCAGTGCCAGTCTAGTGTTCTGGTACCTTCTTCCCCGCACCAGTCTCTGGTAAGTGATTCCCCGTGGTATTGAACAGTGGGGGTCCCCGTTCTGTGGTTTGTCCACCTCTGACGGTAGTGTGAACCCTGTGGGGTTGATGTCTCTGGTCCTGTCCCCAGTTCTCCCTTTGCTACTGAGTCTTCGGATTCTTTAGGGTCAGCAAGGTCCCCTCGCTGTGGAGGTGTTAACAGGTCGGCTTGAAGCTCTTTCCTGTCCTAGTGTCCTTTACCCCGTCAGTGCGTAGTTCGGGGAGTACTCCACCGGCACCTACCTCTCCTGGGTACCAGGTCACCGTTAACCCGAGTCAGGATGCTCCTCAGTCACACCCTCCACTTTCACTTCACTTAGACTATTACTGACTACTCTCCACAGTCCGCCCCTCCCACCTGGTCAACTAGTGGACTGGAGTGGCTCCACCTCTAGGCGGCCATCCATTGGTCCCACCCTAGCTGGGTACCATTGTATGGGGGATTTGTTGGGGAAAACTGGGATTACCTGGGTTTTTGGTGTTACCAGCACTGGGGTTCTGGGTCCCTAAGAGGATAGGCCCTGCGTCCTTGTGGAGATGCAGAACCTTGTAGCACACTGATGGTCTCAGAGGCGCTACAGATGCATTAAAGGGAAGTTCCATTTTTTGCTACCTGAAATGTTCTCCATCTTTCTCATCACCAAGACTGACAAGCAGTCCTCTGAAGTGAGCTGAATTTGGCACTTCTTTCGGCCACTGTGCATCACCGTACAGTCAGGGGCCTGAGTGCATTTATGTAACCATCAGTATAAATTTTCTTTAATAAATCAATAGAAAACATATATCTTATCAGAGGAATCTGCTTCTTTCTCCTCCTAGATTGATCTTTCAGTCTCAATTTAGGTATAAAATCTGAAAATCTGTCTTGAGTGGAGACAAACCTTCCCATTACTGAGATAGGAGATGACAGTTGGTGCTTTTAATATTCTATGGAGAAGGGAGGAGCTAGAGGTGGAACCAGACATTCTGCTGCAAGTTACAGTTCTCCATAGAACTTCATAAGCACCAACTGCTACTGCCTGTCATGTGATGTTCGGCTCTGCACGCACTTGGTGACACGGCAGCGTCCAACTCTGTTCACACTACATAGTCTGGAAAGCAACATAATGCTTCAGAGTTGGTCAGCCAGAGCCGGGCGTCGGCTGATTCAGGTTCACTGGTCTTCAGCTCTGTAGGAGTTCATTCCTGCACACTGGTGAGCAGGATCTAGGACTCAGGTTGCTAAATGCCACATGCAGATATGTAATTCCTATTTAAGGCATGGCTTTCTCCCAGTATGCGCCAATGATAGCTTCAGCATAAGCTCCAGCGATCCCAGTCTTGGGGGTGATCCTGTTTATGGTGATCTGTGTTGCATTTTTGAGTGTTGTGGACGTTCCCCTGTGGTGCGTTACTTCCTTCCCATTTCATTGTTCCCCTGTACACATATTTTGCTCCTTTGTGTGTAAGAGTGAGTGCAGCGTGTACAAGATTTCATTCTCCCTTGTCTGTGTTGTGGAGTTTTGGACTGGTGAGACCCACACCCCGCAAACAAGACCCTCCCATTCCGATTAACCACTCCGAGACCAAATTAACCAAAATACAAACTTTATTAGGAGAGCTTTATCAAAACTAAACAACTCTCATCTTTTATTGTGGATGGAGGTCGGTCACAGCACAATTAACCATTATTAATCAATACTTTCAAACGAAACTTTGTGCCAGGCCGGACTTCCGGCGCACTTTAGCTTTCGTAACCGAACAACTGTTTGGCTCAAAACCGCTGTGACTTGAAAAGATTAACCAAAAGATAGGGAGGGAGGGTGGGACAGCAGCGTCCGGATCTCACAAGGTGAGGAGAGACCGGAACCAGGAAGAGGGGGAATATTTATAGGGGAAAGAGTGGGATCATGGGAACATTCCCATTGGATAACACCCCTGGAAGGGGAGGAGGGAGAATCGGACATGAGAGGGAACTTAACCCCTTACTACCAGGGCACAGCAGTCAGGGTGCATTCAGTAAAACACTGACATGCCCTATAGACTGCTGAGACCCACACCCCGCAAACAAGACCCTCCCATGTCCGATTAACCACTCCGAGACCAAATTAACCAAAATACAAACTTTATTAGGAGAGCTTTATCAAAATTAAACAACTCTCATCTTTTATTGTGGATGGAGGTCGGTCACAGCACAATTAACCATTATTAATCAATACTTTCAAACGAAACTTTGTGCCAGGCCGGACTTCCGGCGCACTTTAGCTTTCGTAACCAAACAACTGTTTGGCTCAAAACCGCCACGGAGGAGCAGAGGCCCTAGACTGTGCTCCGACCCCCACCCATAAAGAACAAAGCCTGCTCAATACCATCTTGCGGCGGGAACCGAGGTCATTTCACCCGGCATGAATGACGAGGACCACTGGAGTTAAGGCAGACCTGGCAATCTCCACAACTTCAGGTATAACTTGAGCCCATATGAGACCCCTGATGCCTCTCCAATTCACCTCGAAGCCACGAAAGCCAAATATAGGAGTGGCCCAGTAACCAAATTACAGACTTAGCCGCGCCTAAAAGGAAAAAACTGTTAGTGACACGTATACAATAAGGCAAACCTGTTTAAGTAATTGATTAAAGAAGCAATAATACCGGACTAATACATTTCGCAAAACATGCAGAACACCACCGGCCTATGCATTGGGCAATCCCGCCCAAGCGGCCTCAGTCGCCGCCCCTATCCAAAGGAGTGAGTACCAAACTCGCTGGCGGGCAGACCCAGAAACGTTAAACATTTACGAAAAACCGCTAAGAATTGGAATCTCGTCAGAGGGGAACTGTCTTCATGGACTAGAATGAAGAGTTACCATGGCGCAAAGTGATGTAGTTACGGATCAGTCTAACAGGGCACACTGGGCCAGGAATAGAAACAAAAATAACCAGCAGCCATTCCCGGTTTGATCAGTCTTAGATTGCCGAATTCTTATCCTTAAACCCCCATTACCCGATGTGATGTCGTCGTGCCGAAGGCCCCCGTGGGTGCCTCTGGCAGGAGAAAGCAACTCACCAATGCGCAATGCGCCAAAAAGGCTATAGCAAAAGAAGCAGAGAAAAGAGCAGACTCGAAAGGAGGCCGATGATACTAGGAAGAAGGCTAAAAGAAACCGGCCTTCTGCGCTCCCTTCTAGGCTGCCCCCTGCCCCACGCCTTAACTGCTTGTTGGACTATAAAAAATTAAGTAATGTCCAACCAACCTCGTAGTTTGAAATGGAAAGCAAGCCCGACAGATAGTTCAGGTGATACAGGTACTGGCAGGTAACATCCAATCTGGCAGAATCAAATGTAGAAACCGTGTAATTTGCTGCGAAAAAACTAACCATTCCGCCCATGCCTTACCGTAAGCCAGCCGGGGCCCCTGAAGACGTCTCCAACGGCATCAGCTGCATTCCAACAGATCCCATATGCTCTGTGGGCACGATATTCCCTCTGTTTGGGCGCAAGGACAGAGCTGTCGGAACTTCTGAAATAGAAAACAAGAAAGTGAGTCGGCGATTGTGTTGCACCTGCCAGGCACATGGCGAGCCCGGAACCAAATATTGAGCTCAAAACTTGAAGCACAAAAATTTAAGTAATTTTGTAACTGGCAAAGAGGATGAAGTCATGTGATTTATCGCGTACACCACCCTCATGTTGTCAGTCCAGAATCAAATCCGTTTATTTCTGAAGGGCGGGCACGAGATGGCGACCGCTGTCACAATGGGGAATAAATTGAGGAGAGTTAGATTGGACACGAGACCATTGGCGTGCCAAGATTGGGGCCAATGCTCAGCACACCATTGAACACTGGAAATAACACCAAAACCCAACGATCCAGATGCGTCAGAAAAGAGTGATAACTCTTCATTGGGGACAAAGTTATCCTAGAAACAAGTTTGCCTATTGTACCTGGATACAAAATCGTTCCAAATGAACAAATCAGCCCCTAGGCGGGATGTAATCCTGGTACGGAGATGGGGAAGCCAAACGCCTTTTGTAACCAGTGATAACCTCCGGCAAAAACTCGACCCATTGGCATGACGAGACAGGCAATACTAGAAGGGCCAAGAAAGATTGCATCTGATGGAGGGTCACTCTACGGACCAGTACGTACATGATCAGTGAGCGCAGCTTCAATACCTTGTCACCTGGGAGACGAAAAAACCATCGCATTTTAATGTATCTCAATACCAAGAAAAGAAAGGACCGGCAAAGGACCGACTGTTTTTTCCCTTTGACAACGGGACACCGAATCTTGACATCAAGCTGCAAAACGTATGTAATAGAAAGTGGCAGTGAGTGGAATCTTGGGGGCCTACAAAAAGAAGTCATCAAGATAATGAGTAACGGATTGAGAACCGAATTCAACTTGTACAACCCATTCCAAAAAAGAACTAAATAGCGCAAAATAGGAACAAGAGATTGAGCATCCCATAGGAAGGCACGTATCGTAGTCATAACAACCGTCAGCAAAACATCCCAACAACTGGTAGCAATCAGGGTGGACCGGGAAGAGGTGAAAAGCCGACACAATATCTGACTTGGCCATTAGCGCCCCCCGGCTTGCCGAACTAAACCCATAGCTTTGTCAAAAGAGACCTACGTGACTGACGTGTCCAATTCAAGTATACCATCGTTGACGGATGAACCTCTCGGGTGAGACAGGTGATGAATTAGATGGAATTTTCCTGTTTCCTTCTTAGGAATGACCCCAAACGGAGACACCCGAAAGTTATAAAAAAGGTATCACCTTAAAGGGTCCCTTAAACCTGCCTTTATCTAACTTGCTGTTTAGTTTATCAAGCAAAACCTCATGGAGTTCCGTCGCCGACTTTAGATTCCGGACAAAAACGGGTTGTCTGTTAAGGTTAAAAAGGGGGTAAAGAATCCAAAAGTGAAGCCGAAGTGCAGCTGAGCTGCCGCCTCTTTATTGAGGTACCGATCGAGCCACGGCCCCGTCTCTGATATGCTCACTGGTGTCTCGATTTTCAGGTGAATTTGACGACTTTGTTGGCAATTTTGCCGAAGGCGGGAGCATTTTTCTGCTGCATGGGGGCCTCCGCAGGTAGAGCATTCAAGCTTATATCTGCAGGGACCTTAAGAATCGGCAGTGCCGCTGGGTCTACGCACAGCCACTGAACTGGAACCGGTCGAGCTGCCAGGGGCCGCGACATGAAAGGGGACTTTAGGAGTCATCATGAAGCGCAACCAGGAGTCCGTAGCTTTAACAAGTCAACATATATAAAAAGCTCAGGACAATGGTCAGGATGTTTCTGACCCATGCACACCCTAATACGAAAAAAGGCTTGCAGCCAATTATTAATAGTTTTTGCAACCCTGGGGTTTTGTTGGTTTTTTTTTTTTTTTTTATTTTTTTTTATTTGTTATTTTTAAAAGGCCGTCTCCTTGTGTACAGTTAATTGATCAGTGGAAACAAGCGACCAAATGTCTATATAATCATTTGCCCAATTTTTATTTTTTTTTTACAGTCTCTGGGTCAAGGTGAGAGTCTAAGGGGGGAGGGATACTGCAAAAGAATGTATCCTTATGTATATCAGCCCTAGGAGGGGGCTCGTATCTCTTTTCAGGTTGATTTCAGAGTAATAAAGGGTTAACCAGAATTTCTTTTCTTTTTTTTTTTTTTTTTACTCGGGGTATTTAAATGGGCTAACAGAGCTTTTAATGACATAGCTGTAGTATCAGCACCTCCCCAAGCCCCAGAATAATTGTACTCACCGACCGCTGGAGCATCCGTGGGATTCACCGATAAATGTTGAGCCGCTACCGATCCGGCGGCATGTGGTTGAACCACATAGGGTTCGGCATCTCTCTGGCGGCACGATCTGCGACGAGAGTGCCTGCTGGATGTCCTGGAGTCGTCGGATGAATCAGCCGTGGTTGATGGCGAACGCCATCCTGATGACCGAGACCGACGGCTTCTGCGAGAGGATGTGGACCGTCGCTCAGAATAGGCAGAGCGGCGATCGCGATCCCGACTGGATCGCCTGCGTCTATATAGGCTACGGGAATGTGAGGAGTCAGAGGAGTCGGAGGCAGCGGAGCGGTGTCCGCGCCCATGCGTCGCCTACCATGGGCCGTGCTTCCAGCACCCGCTGCATCGTGGACAGGGAGGACCCGGGGTAGGTTCTGCAGCTCCGGGGGCAAGGCCGACACTGTATGTGATGCGTGAGGCAAGGCTATCCCCTCTGGTGCCGCTGGGGGCAATGCCAGCACCTGCGGAGCAACAGGATGCAAAGCCATCCCAACAGTAGCTGCAGGAGCAGCAAGCGGCAAAGCCATCACCGCAGCTGCTGCAGGAGCCATAGCCATCACTGTTGCCACCACAGGGGGCAAAGTCATTCCCCCACTCATGTCTATGTGTTGAAGAGACAACTGGGGAGATAACATTGTAGTTGAGGGAGCAGCCGCCCCCACCCTGCCTGCTTCTCCATTAGTGCATTGTGGCAGGGGAGGTAAGAGTAGATAATTGCATCCTACTAGCAAACTCCTCTGCTGAGGAGGATCTGCAGCTATTATTTCCTCCCATGGCCGTGTGTGGGGGCGCTATTACAGGTGGAGTGTTGGGCTGAAGCAGCAAGGATGGGGTTAAGCCTTGCCTCCAGAGCGCAGGGATTTGATTTATTAATTACAGCGGCGCCGCTTTGCCTGTAGGACAGGAGAGGCTTGCGGCCGCCGCGCGTGTTACTGTGGTCGGGCGTGTGGGCGTTACTGAGCGTGGGAACGTGCACGGCGCGCACGTGATTCGCGGGCACGTGGGGCGCGCGCCCGCCCCGCGCGCGTGCGCAGTGTATGACTCAGACGCTCCGGCGGGCGGCTTAGACAAGCAGGCCGCCTGCCGGCCGGAGTTTGCGTCTGAGCCTCAGGAGGAGGGGAACGCTGCTCACCTATAATAGCAGCAAGCCACGCGTCACCCTCCCTCCTGATCCTGTCCCTGACAGCCTAGTCCAGCATGTCAGCCATCTCTCACCGGGAACGACAGCAGCGTCCGGATCTCACAAGGTGAGGAGAGACCGGAACCAGGAAGAGGGGGAATATTTATAGGGGAAAGAGTGGGATCATGGGAACATTCCCATTGGATAACACCCCTGGAAGGGGAGGAGGGAGAATCGGACATGAGAGGGAACTTAACCCCTTACTACCAGGGCACAGCAGTCAGGGTGCATTCAGTAAAACACTGACATGCCCTATATTATTGTGCTTTCCAGCACGCCCCAAGGGTGGGGGAGAGGGGGAGTAAGATCAGGTCTCAGACAGGAGTCAGGGTCATGGTGGCTTGGGAACACAGTAAATGTGGAAATATTACTGCGCTGCTGGAGATACAACACACGTCCAGAAGAGGTATAATGCAAGGTGGTTTAATTCAACGCGTTTCGAAGTGTTACCCCACTTCTTCATCAGGAAATCCACCAGTATGACAGACAACAACAGTCTATAAATAACTGCTGGTAATTCAAAAACGAGCGCCGTCCTGGTGCTGGGCAGGAGGACGGCAATTGCACAAGACGGATGAGGTGCCGGACCGAGAGTGGCGATACCAATCGGACCGGACCGCCCCCTAGGTGAGTATAATAAAGTGTGTTTTTTACGCTATACAGAGTGGCCTGGGCTCTTATATACAGTATTCTAGAATCCTGTATAAAAGGGCTCACTGGTGGTGGCCGCAGCTCATAAGGGAAAACCTGGTGTGGTAGAGCCACTCTCAGCTGCAGTAGGGGATAGATGCAGGAACACCTCACAAGCCGACTTTCACCTGGTTTATTAACTTCAGCCCCAAGCCATTCACAGAAAGACAGAACTACTTCCTCCAGCACCGGAAAATACAGAGCAGAACAACGACTGTGTCCAGAGGCCTGGCTTTTACCTCTGGGACCACACCCCGAGGTGGAGATATGGTGAACAGCCGTCCCACCCATCTCTTCAGCTGTCCACAACAAAACCGGCCCTCTCAGCACCTAATATGCTGAAGTATTCCACCTGGGTTAACATCACTGATTTCAGTAGTCTCAACGACACATATCTCCCCTCTTGCACATCACCAGTGATCACATCACACTGGTGACAGGTTCCCTTTAAAGGTCAGCTACTGCAGACCCACAAATGGTTAATGCTTGCTAAAAAGGCGCTACTGATAGTTCCAATGATGGTCCACAAGATGAAGATATACAGTATAGTGTTTTTTTTATTTATTGTCTCTGCGCTTCAAAGTCCTATTGACTTCTTCCACAAGTACACGGGGTTTGTCCTGAGGAATAAGTCAGTGGTGCTTTGAATTGAGTAGACAATAACTTGACTTTATATCTGCCATGTGTGCACTGTTAGTAGTCACCTCACAGCTCCAAAATGGTTACCACGAATACGCTTGGCTTAAGATACTCAACCCAAGGGTTGCTCGAGGTTTCACCTTTAACCCCTGTATAGGGATCTGGACTTAAACAATGATCCCTGGTAAGGCTCACAGATTCAACTGCTGTTTGGTGGCTCAAGCTGGCAAGTAGGATAGACAGGAAGTCGGGTCAGAACCAGGAGGTCACATCAGGAACAGAATCAAACAACAAGTGGGTAGTCAAATGTAAAGCCAAGGTCAATGAATGGTAAGTAAAAGGTCAAAACACAGGACAGAGTCTCATCGGGGATAGAATTTCTATTGACCGGCAGTGAGTAATAATGGAGAAGGGGTTTTAGGCTATGTGTCCACGGTAGAATGTACCTGCGGATTTTTCTGCCTGAAAATCCGCGACTTTCGCGGCAAATCCACACCCGCGGATTTGCCGCGGATTTACCGCGGATTTTGATGCGGATTTTTTTTTTTTTCCCCCATTCAAAACCAAAAATCCGCACCAAATCTGCACCAAACAATTGACATGCTGCAGATTTTTCCGGATCAAAATCCGCGGCAAATCCGCAGCGGAAAAATCCGCAGCATGGACACAGCATTTCCAAAATGCCATTGAAATAGCTTGGAAGTGCCGCTGCTGCAGATTTTCGGGAAATCCGCGGCAAAATCCGCAGCGTGGGCACATAGCCTTATGCCGCGCTATTCACCAGGCATCAGAGATATCTCAGAGATATGTTCATTTTGTGCTGTATGTCCTGATGAAGGGAGCAGAGCTCCTGAAACGCGTAGACTCAAGCTACAATAAAGGAACATTGAATATCTTCTCGTCCTTGTGCCTGGTGAATAGTGCGGCATAAAACCCCTTCTCCATTATTACTCTCTGTTATCTACCACGGGGGTTGCAGCAGAATTCACCTTAATACCACATGCTTATACAGGAGTTGTGACTGGCACAACTCTTTGAGGTGAGTGCAAATCTTCCACTTCTCGGTATATACCGGGTAAGACCCTATTGCGCTTTCTATTTCCACAGTTTTTCTAATCTATTGACCGGCAGCGGGAGCTGCCTCTCTGGGGTTTATATAGAGCAGCCCCACCCAGTGCTGACAGCAGACAGAAACCAAAATCAAGGGTAATCCCTTAGCTTCCAGACTGGACAGAACCCTAAGAATAAAATAGGATTGATGCTATCAACCATCACACATGACAACAGTGTGGGCCACCTAGTGGCCGAAGCAGAACCCGGCACAGATGTTACAATATCTTCATCATGTGGCCCATCATTGGAACTATCAAAAGCACAGAGAAACACATTTGTTTCCAGGTTTTTTTCTTATCTATGTTGGTGTTTGGTGTTTGTCAAATCGTCTACAGGTGGGGAATGTAACGTGACTGCTGCAGTCAATCAATGGATACTGATTGGCTGCAGCACTAATGTGATCAACATAGAAAGAAGAATAGAACAAGACAATGGAGGATATGGGCTGTGCTACACAGCAATGACAAGCATCAGATAGGTGAAGATTCGTTTTTCTTTTTTACACCTGTTGGGCGTAATTTTAAGAAAGAAGCATTCTGGTGGACAATCCTTTAAATCGTTTTCCAATTGTGTTTTTTTTCATCTGTGACATGTTTTGTGGAATTCCCAATACAGACTTTATTTTCCATTTTCTGTGTTCACAGTATTATATCTTATTTCTTCTCATCCATAATATGATCTGAGCACCCTAAGAATTGTGGAGTAATGCGGGCGTCACGTGGTGCGATATATCGGGCGATATGTCGTCGGAGTCACGTCGTTAGTGACGCACATCCGGCATTGTCAGACATATCGTACCGTGTGACACCACGGAACGACTGTGAACGAGCAAAAATACTCACCTTATCGTTGCTCGTTGACACGTCGTTCATTTTCAAAAAGTCGGTCCTCCTTCTGCGCTCCGGTTGTTCATCGTTCCCGAGGTAGCACACATCGCTCCGTGTGACACCCTGGGAACAACAAACACAGCTTACCTGCGGCCGCCGGCAATGCGGAAGGAAGGAGGTGGGCGGGATGTTATGTTCCGCTCATCTCCGCCCCTCCGCTTCTATTGGCCGGCTGCAGTGTGACGTCGCTGTGACGCCGAACGTCCCTCACCCTTCAGGAAGAGGATGTTCTCCACCCACAGCGAGGTCGTCCGGGAGGTAAGTACGTTTGACAGGGGTTCACGACTTTGTGCACCATGGGCAACTAATTGCCTGTGACGCACAAACGACGAGGGCGGGTACAATCGCTTGTGCGATCACACGATAGATTGTCCCGTGTGACGCCGGCATTAGTTACTCTCAGCTCTTATCTCTTTGATAGTCGAGGGTTGGGGGGTGGGTGGCTTCAGGTTTAGAGTGGCCTTCTTTTTTGGTTTCCACAAAGTATGTCTACAGCTCGGGAGATAAGAAGAGGCCACATTGTGCCGAACTATCCACATCTCCACAAAAAAAGAGAGCAGAGAATAGTCTATTTGTGGTGATGTCACTGAGGAAGAAGGTCCTGGCAGGGCACTAGTACCTAGATGTTCACTATTACAATGGATTAAATAGTCATTTCAGCTCTTGGCGTGGAACGTGACCACTAATTTATTTTATTTAGAACATATCTTCTCGGTATTTCTGATTTTAAGTTTATATAAACACTAAATAACGTTAAAAGAATGAACTTTCTGCTAATAAAGTTTTATTTTTGATGTTTTTGAAGCATTTTTAATGGTGGAAACCTCAGCGGGGGTCTGAGATTGTTTCATGTAGAGCTGCCAGGAGCTGCAACGTCTTGAAATTTCCATTCTTCTGGAGGATTTCAGATTTTGGCTGGGTAATAGGCACGTGGAGTGAAAACAGGTTTGACATGCTCATTAAGTGATGGAGTCACCTTCTCAGTAAAGCGGGGTCAGTCTGGTTCCCTTTAACCTCCTGGAAGATTTCACGAGGCCGTTTAGCTGTGGCACCTCCACGGCTCATTGAAACTGTAAAGAAAATACACGGATTTCGACAAGGACTCTTTAAAGTTTCCCATTAGTTGCGCGGCCTATAAAAGCTGCTGGTAGTCTGGACCCGCTCGGTGATAACGCGCAGGTGCCACATGGCAAGCAGCTGCTGCCCGTAATGGGGAATCTTAAAGGAGCTGGTAGGAAGGGGATTTACTAGGAAATCACAGCAAGTACAATGTGGGATTGAGTCGATTTCAGTTTCTTCTTAATCCCTACTTGGCAGCGTAAAGGCCTCATATCACACAGTGCATCAATATAGAAACTAATGGACATGCTGTATATGTAAAGGATAGCACCTCAGCTGCTGCAGAACCTCATAAAACACCTCAGCTGCTGCAGAAACTCATAATACACATCTCAGCTGCTGCAGAACCTCATAATACACACCTCAGCTGCTGCAGAACCTCATAATACACACCTCAGCCGCTGCAGAACCTCATAATACACATCTCAGCTGCTGCAGTACCTCATAATACACATCTCATCTGCTGCAGAACCTCATAATACACACCTCAGCTGCTGCAGAACCTCATAATACACACCTCAGCTGCTGCAGAGCCTCATAATACACACCTCAGCTGCTGCAGAACCTCATAATACACACCTCAGCTGCTGCAGAACCTCATAATACACACCTCAGCTGCTGCAGAACCTCATAATACACACCTCAGCTGCTGCAGAACCTCATAATACACACCTCAGCTGCTGCAGAACCTCATAATACACATCTCAGCTGCTGCAGAACCTCATAATACACACCTCAGCTGCTGCAGAACCTCATAATACACACCTCAGCTGCTGCAGAACCTCATAATACACACCTCAGCTGCTGCAGAAACTCATAATACACATCTCAGCTGCTGCTGATCATAATGCACACCTTAGCTGCTGCAGTACCTCATAATACACATCTCAGCTGCTGCAGAACCTCATAATACACACCTCAGCTGCTGCAGAACCTCATAACACACCTCAGCTGCTGCAGAAACTACACATCTCAGCCGCTGCTGATCATAATACACACCTTAGCTGCTGCAGAACCTCATAATACACACCTCAGCTGCTGCAGAACCTCATAACACACCTCAGCTGCTGCAGAAACTACACATCTCAGCCGCTGCTGATCATAATACACACCTTAGCTGCTGCAGAACCTCATAATACACATCTCAGCTGCTGCAGAACCTCATAACACACCTCAGCTGCTGCAGAAACTACACATCTCAGCCGCTGCTGATCATAATACACACCTTAGCTGCTGCAGAACCTCATAATACACATCTCAGCTGCTGCAGAACCTCATAACACACCTCAGCTGCTGCAGAAACTACACATCTCAGCCGCTGCTGATCATAATACACACCTTAGCTGCTGCAGAACCTCATAATACACATCTCAGCTGCTGCTGATCATAATACACACCTCAGCTGCTGCAGAACCCCATAATACACACCTCAACTGCTGCAGAACCTCATCATACACACCTCAGCTGCTGCAGAACCCCATAATACACACCTCAGCTGCTGCAGTACCTCATAATACACAACTCAGCTGCTGCAGAACCTGATAACACACCTCAGCCGCTGCTAATCATAATACACACCTCAGCTGCTGCAGAACCTCATAATACACATCTTAGCCGCTACTAATCCTTATACACACCTTAGCTGCTGCAGAACCTTATCATACACATCTCAGATGCTGCAGAGCCTCATATTAGGCACCTCAGCTGCTGCAGAACCTCATAACACACACCTCAGCTGCTGCTGTATCTCATAATACACATCTTAACTGCTACAGAACCTCATAATAGGCACCTCAGCTGCTGCAGAACCTCATAACACACACCTCAGCTGCTGCTGTGTCTCATAATACACATCTTAACTGCTACAGAACCTCATAGTAGGCACCTCAGCTGCTGCAGAACCTCCTAATAAGTACCTCAGATACTGCAGAACAACATAATACACCTCATCTGATACAGAATGTCATACCTCAGCCGCTGCAGACCATCCTTCATAATGCACCTCAGCTGCTGCAGAACCTCATCATACACACAGCTCAGCTGCTGTGGAACCTCATATACACCTCAGCTGCTGCAGAAACTCATAATACACCACTGCTGCTGCAGAACCTCATACTACACAGATGAGCTCAGCTGCTGCCGAACCTCATCATACACACCTCAACTGCTGCAGAACCTCATATTAGGCACCTCAGCTAGTGCAGAACCTCATAACACAGACCTCAGCTGCTGCAGAACCTTATAAGTACCTCAGCTTCGGCAGAAACCTCATAATAAGTACCCTAGCTGCTGCAGAACCTCATAATGCACCTCAGCTGCTGCAGTATCTCATAATACACACCTTA
The DNA here is from genome assembly GCF_048569485.1 of Anomaloglossus baeobatrachus. NCBI lineage: Eukaryota > Metazoa > Chordata > Amphibia > Anura > Aromobatidae > Anomaloglossus > Anomaloglossus baeobatrachus. The sequence continues at coordinate 31,292,407 of NC_134355.1, read as the reverse complement.
ACTGCTACAGAACCTCATCATACACACTTCAGCTGCTGCAGAACTTCATAATACAGACCTCAGCTGCTGCAGAACCTTATAATAGGCACCTCAGCTGCTGCATAAACCTCACATAAGTACCTCAGCTGCTGCAGAACCTCATAATGCACCTCAGCTGCTGCTGTATCTCATAATACACACCTTAACTGCTACAGAACCTCATAATAGGCACCTCAGCTGCTGCAGAACAACATAATACACCTCATCTGATACAGAATGTCATACCTCAGCCGCTTCAGACCATCCATCATAATGCACCTCAGCTGCTGCAGAACCTCATCATACATATCAGCTGCCTCATCATATACATTAGCTGCTGCAGAACCTCATCATGCACACCTGCAGAATCTCAAACTACACTCTTCAGTTGCTGCAGAACCTCATTATATATATCAGCAGCTGTAGAACGTTATCATATATGTTTGCTGCTGCAGAACCTCATTATACATAGCTGATGCAGAACTACAGCACATATGTTAGCTGCTGCAGAACCTCTTCATACACATGTCAGCTACTGCAGAAACGCAAACTGCGCACCTCAGCTGCTGCCGAACCTCATTATACATCCCTCAGCTGCTGCACAACATAAAAATACATATTAGCTGCTGAAGGACGACATAATTTGCACTTCAGCTGCTCCAGAACTTCATGATACACCCCTCAGCTGCTGCAGAACTTCATGATACACCCCTCAGCTGCTGCAGAACTTCATGATACACACCTCAGCTGCTGCAGAACTTCATGATACACCCCTCAGCTGCTGCAGAACTTCATGATACACCCCTCAGCTGCTGCAGAACTTCATGATACACCCCTCAGCTGCTGCAGAACTTCATGATACACCCCTCAGCTGCTGCAGGACTTCATGATACACCCCTCAGCTGCTGCAGAACTTCATGATACACACCTCAGCTGCTGCAGAACTTCATGATACACCCCTCAGCTGCTGCAGAACTTCATGATACACACCTCAGCTGCTGCAGAACTTCATGATACACACCTCAGCTGCTGCAGAACTTCATGATACACCCCTCAGCTGCTGCAGAACTTCATGATACACACCTCAGCTGCTGCAGAACTTCATGATACACACCTCAGCTGCTGCAGAACGTCATGATACACACCTCAGCTGCTGCAGAACCTCATGGTATACACCTCAGCAGCTGCAGAACCTAATAATACACCTCAGCTGCTGCAGAACCTCATAATTTGCACCTTAACTGCTGCACAACGTCACAGTATACACCTCAGCTGCTGAGGAGCCTTATAATACACACCTGGATTCTCTCATTTACACCGGTATAGGGAATAAAGGGCCAGCGCTGATGTAATTGCTGGCGGCGCGGGGTCAGTCCGTTGTGTCCAGACGGCCTCACTTCTAATACAACTGCTATCGAGGAGCCATAAAATATCAGAATGGTCGCGCACCAATAAAAGAGCGTAATCGCCGGCCGGTGCTCGCTCTGGACGCCGCTGAGAGGTTTTGCAGATGGAAAACATCTGATTGAAAAGTATCAGGTCATTATTCACACACGGAATAAATAGCTTCCATCTCAGCGAGCAATTTCCAGCACGGAATATATTAGTAGCATTAAATATTACAATGCCGTACAGAAATGTCGCTGCCGGGGATTTACTGTATTCTCCCGTCATCGCTCGCGTAATGTTCTGCAGTGCGTCAGTCATTACTGGCGGGGATATTACATTTTAGTCATTGGAGAGAGGACGATTGTGCACAATAAGGGTTATTTACAGAGGAGCAGGCTTTATTGAAGCACATAATTCAATTTCAGTTGTTTAAAACTCTACGGGGGAAATCTGGGTGACCATACGGCACCATTACAGGTACTGCGGGGACTTATCACCTCCTATTTGTGGAGATTTTTGCTTTGTAAGCTCTTTGAGTTGTCTGGTTTATTCAGGGCAAAAGGGTCAAGTGCCACGGAGTCTCCATCATTCTGATCACTTGAAAATGCAAGTAGTGTCTTGTCTAGGATCTGGTATTTAGGCAGGGGCGGGACCAGAGGTAGGCAGATGCCTAGGGCGGCATTGAGGAAAGGGGGCACAATTTTATTGGAGACTGTGCCCTGATACTACTGTTGGTATCAACCTGTATCATTCTCTAAGGTCTTAATAAACAGAGAGAAGGGGTTAAGAATGAATAAAATATTATGCGCACCTTTCTTGCCACTGGTACTCCTCTCGCTTCCTCCAGTCTTTCTTTCGCATCCCTCAATAATGTCAATGATGTGTGAGTGGAGGAAGGGGTGGTGAGCTACGACGGTAAGACCCCTTTCACATTGTGTACTGATCTCCGTTCAGTACTCCCATCGGGGCTCCTGTCCAAAATCCCTGAAAAACAGGTTTTGTAGGTATGCACCGACAGGGCCATTGACTATAATGGTGTAGACGGAGTCACCGTTTGCTCTCCCATGCACCATTTTCGGGAGTATACACTTTCTGGAGGCAGACACCCAGACATAGTAGACTGTTTCTGGGTGTCCACCTCCGGAAAGCGTACACTCCCAAAAATGGTGCACGGCAGAGCACATGTCGCGGGCGGGGAGGAGGGTGTCAGCACACCGCGCTCACCCCTTCTGCTCGGGTCCGGCAGCTGCTCAGTGGTGGCTCGAGCGGTGGGCCGGATCCCGGGGTTTCTCGAGCGACACTCCTCGCCCGTGAGTGAAAGGGGGTTTGTTTGGGGTGTTGGGATAATATCCGTGACGCCACCCACGGTTGTGGTGATGTGTAGCACCACCGCTGCTCAATGCGGGGATCCCGGGGATGGTGATGGGGAGCAGCCAGGTGTTGTGTTGCCCCTCCGTGGGTAGGGGTTGGTGATCCCGGGGCCCGGTGATGGCTTGTGAGGTGCAGGGCCTGGTGGGCGCAGGGACGCGGGGGCAGCGCTGTGCCTTGCGGCACTATGTTACTCACTCAGCCTGAGACTTGGACACAGTTTGTACGGTAAACCAAACGGCTGGTAGGACGGTCCCACAGACGGCTGCTTTGCTTTCCCGGTAGGTGACGGTGATGTCCCTCTTCCTTGCACCTGTATGTACGGATGGTTGCGATGGGTCCCCACCGGTAACCCGCTCCCCGGCTTCAAGCTGGGCCGGAGGAGCACTACACTTTGCCCGCAGGCGCTGGCCCTCAGAGACTGGTGCCCTGGCGGTGGCGGTGCCTCTGTTGTACAGGTTGGACTGTTGCCTTCTATCGGGACTTGGTTGTTGGGGGAATCTACGTCCCCTTCACTGACGGATTCGGCAAATTTGGCGACTCCTAGCCTTGCCGGGGACCGAGAGGCCCCTGCCCTGGTGCTGACTGTCTTTCGGAACACTGCTCCAGACCACCGGGCACACAGCTAACGGGGTCCTTCCAGGAACTTCCAAACGGTCCCCCTCCGGACAGTCACCGCCGTCGCTGACCTTGCTGTTCTAGCCCTACACAAAGCTGGGCTCTCAGGCTTGCTCACTCTTTGCTCTGTCACCTCTTCTTGCTTTCCTCCTTTTTCACTTCTCCTACTTTCACTTCTTGTTGTTTACTCTTACTTTTGCTCCTCACACTTGCCCTGCCTGGGCCTTCTGCCTCCTTCCACTTCCTCCTCCCTGAGCTTTCTCCTCCTGGTAACTTCCTGCCTCCAGAGTTGTGAGCTCCTTGGTGGGCGGAGCCAACCGCCTGGCCCACCCCCTGGTGTGCATCAACAGACTCTTGGAGGAAGGCAACAAGGATTTCTAGGTTAGCAGATGTGCCTACCTGGAGTGTGGGGTGTGGTGGTGTTGTGACCTGTGTCCCCTGGCTTGCCCAGGGCGACACATTCCCCCTTAGCAAAACGCAGACCGTCCGCGGGCTGCCGTCCTACACCGGTTTTATTTTTCTGTAAAAGGGATAACAGGGTTAAACAAAACATAAATACATTTTTAATAACTTCTTCCCAAGACGGGAGGCACATTTTACTTTTAACGTTTCAACGGTGTACGGTCACGGTTTCCGCTCTCTCCCACCCAAGTAACCTGGCCCTGATGCTGCCCCTAAAACCCAGGCAGCACCCCTTGACCCACAGTCCAGCACACGGTACCCGAGCGGGATCTGTCCTTCCCTCCAGAGGGTAGCCACCGGTTCCTCTGGTGGCTGGGCCCTGGCCTGCTCTGCTCAGGGCCCTCCCTCCAACCTGCCTCTCCGGAGGCGGCACTGCGGAAACGGTAACGGTACCCAACATATTTACAAGCCACTAACGTTTGTGCTTGCCCTGCAGAGTTCACGGGCTTGTCCATGGATAGTTCACATGCATTTTTAAACGTTAAACGGTCCCCATGGGGACAACGGTGCCGGCTCCAGCCGGTTGCAAATCACACGGTGAATCAGGTGAAAACTCGGATAATCATTTTTCATCATCTTTCAACTTTGGCAAACTTTCAAACTTTTCAAACAAGCAGGTGGTCCCAACGGGGACGGTGCTGCGGGCCTTTATTGCCCTACTCCAGTTCCTCTACTGAGGTGGACCCATCCTCTGCCACCAGCACCCCAAACATGCACTGACATGCCTGCTGTGACAGGGGTACCCGGTACCCATTTCCACCGGTACGCGGAGTATGATAAACCACAGGGTCCCCCACATAGCGGGAACGCTCAATTGCTCCTTCAGCCGCAACAGCGGGCCCGGAGCTGGGACAGGAGTCGTCACTTCTTGTTCCTGCGTCAGGCGGGTTGCCGCCAGCTGCCGCAGCCTCCTGGTCTCCAGCATCCAACACTTCATCCCCATCTGCGGTAACATGGAGCAGCAGAGTAGACGAGCTTAGGTGGAGGCGCCCCATCAGTGACGGCAAGGGCGATGCATAGGCCGAAACTAGGCCGGGCCCCTCAGCCGCAGCGGCCGGTCCAGGTAGGACATAGGGACGTGGGTCACCAGTCGGTTCTGCTACATCTATTCCCCTCTCGCACCTCGGGGCAGTTGTAATCAGCTCCTCCACCACGTTGGTCCACTGCTCCAGCATCCGGAAGATCTGCTCCTGCTGACGCCGGTGGAATTGTATCACCCGGGCCTTCATCCAAGCCACAGTCCCGGGCTCAGGGTCTGGCACAGTCTCTACTGGGACTTCAGGCACCACGCTGTTAAGGGGTCGTGGTTCTAGCGGTTCCCCTTGGTGCATTTCAGGGCCGTCCTGGACGTCTGCAGCCGGCTGGTCCGCCGGAGCGGCCAGGCAGGGTATCGCTACCGGTTGGGCAGGTAGCGGGCCTAGTGGCGGGGCGGCAGCCACCATCGCGGGTAGCGGGGAGAGAGGCAGGGTGAGCGGGAGCCGGCCGGGCCCCTCAGCCGCAGCGGCCGATCCTTCAGGAATACAGGGGCGTGGGTCACTTACCCGCTCCTCCAAATCCTCTTCTGCCTCGCGTCTCCACATAGCAGCCACCACGTCCGCCATGTCGGTCTCCCACTCCTCCAGGAGGAGTTGCATATGGGCCTGCAGACGGTTACTCAGCGGGACGGTCCGGTCCCTCAACCACGTCGCCGTGCCGGGCGCGGGGCTTCCTCGTTGCGAGCTGAATCTTGCATCTTGGTAACGAGGTTTTTCCAGGAACCCAATCAGTCTGCAGAGTCCTGGCGTCCCTGCTTGTATAGCCGCAGCTACATGCGGCCGGCCGCCATCGCGTCCCCCTTAGCTCTTTCCGGCCCCTCCTCTCTCGGGGCGGGGTTTTGGCCTTCGCGCCTCTACTGCTCGAGAAGACGCTCGAGCGGGAACTTTTCGCGCCAAAGATGGCGGCTTCTGAAATTTTTCTGCCGGATACCTCCGGCGGTAACAAGGCGCACCTCTACCAGACGGCAGAGCGGTAAGATCCTGTTCGTGACGCCAAGTTGTCGCGGGCGGGGAGGAGGGTGTCAGCACACCGCGCTCACCCCTTCTGCTCGGGTCCGGCAGCTGCTCAGTGGTGGCTCGAGCGGTGGGCCGGATCCCGGGGTTTCTCGAGCGACACTCCTCGCCCGTGAGTGAAAGGGGGTTTGTTTGGGGTGTTGGGATAATGTCCGTGACGCCACCCACGGTTGTGGTGATGTGTAGCACCACCGCTGCTCAATGCGGGGATCCCGGGGATGGTGATGGGGAGCAGCCAGGTGTTGTGTTGCCCCTCCGTGGGTAGGGGTTGGTGATCCCGGGGCCCGGTGATGGCTTGTGAGGTGCAGGGCCTGGTGGGCGCAGGGACGCGGGGGCAGCGCCGTGCCTTGCGGCACTATGGTACTCACTCAGCCTGAGACTTGGACACAGTTTGTACGGTAAACCAAACGGCTGGTAGGACGGTCCCACAGACGGCTGCTTTGCTTCCCCGGTAGGTGACGGTGATGTCCCTCTTCCTTGCACCTGTATGTACGGATGGTTGCGATGGGTCCCCACCGGTAACCCGCTCCCCGGCTTCAAGCTGGGCCGGAGGAGCACTACACTTTGCCCGCAGGCGCTGGCCCTCAGAGACTGGTGCCCTGGAGGTGGCGGTGCCTCTGTTGTACAGGTTGGACTGTTGCCTTCTATCGGGACTTGGTTGTTGGGGGAATCTACGTCCCCTTCACTGACGGATTCGGCAAATTTGGCGACTCCTAGCCTTGCCGGGGTCCGAGAGGCCCCTGCCCTGGTGCTGACTGTCTTTCGGAACACTGCTACAGACCACCGGGCACACAGCCAACGGGGTCCTTCCAGGAACTTCCAAACGGTCCCCCTCCGGACAGTCACCGCCGTCGCTGACCTTGCTGTTCTAGCCCTACACAAAGCTGGGCTCTCAGGCTTGCTCACTCTTTGCTCTGTCACCTCTTCTTGCTTTCCTCCTTTTTCACTTCTCCTACTTTCACTTCTTGTTGTTTACTCTTACTTTTGCTCCTCACACTTGCCCTGCCTGGGCCTTCTGCCTCCTTCCACTTCCTCCTCCCTGAGCTTTCTCCTCCTGGTAACTTCCTGCCTCCAGAGTTGTGAGCTCCTTGGTGGGCGGAGCCAACCGCCTGGCCCACCCCCTGGTGTGCATCAACAGACTCTTGGAGGAAGGCAACAAGGATTTCTAGGTTAGCAGATGTGCCTACCTGGAGTGTGGGGTGTGGTGGTGTTGTGACCTGTGTCCCCTGGCTTGCCCAGGGCGACACACACACACTGACTCCATCTGCACCACTATAGTCAATGGCCCTGTCGGCGCATCCGTCCAAAACCCATTTTGCAGGGAGTTCATGCGGAATCCCAGACAGAACCACTGAACTTCAATCAGAACGCAATGTGAAAGGGGCCTTACAGGTGAGTATACAGTATTATTTTTTTTTTTAGCCCCCTTCACTACTTTGACCAGCTAGGCACCATTTTGCTGGAACTCGGCGGAATAAAAAAACACTACAAATTTTAATTTAGGCAAATGCAATTTTTATTCTTTTTTTTTAAACTGAATTTGTGGTTCACGAGGGGCCTCCAAGGTCCCCAATGTGGCAGGTTCTCCATGACATTGAGGTGTCATCCATGCCATGACATATACAAACACTCTGAAACTTGTGGGAACTGTCGCATATATTCCGAAACAATCCCAACAACAGAAAGCGAGTGTTCCCACGGATCTGGGCAGTCCAAGGAAGCTCCTGGAGGAAGGCTCTTGGATGTTGGTAAGAGTGATGGCCTCGGGGGGAGGCATCCATGCGTCATGCACAGATATTGGCATCTTGATGGTTTACTTACAGAAACAATGAGGCCGTCCGGGGGCCGGGACATGTTGTACCTCGTTTCCATGTTCAGATGTTGGAGGGTACGAGCCATTCCTCGCGTTGGTCATTTTTTCCTTTCTGATAGAGAATTCGAGTCATAAAACACCCAATTAACAAGCCACATCTGGAGGGCCGTTTTGCGAGCGCTCCGAGGCTGGTAAACAATTTTTATTGTTATTACTTACACAATAAAGAACCGATAATTTACAGGCGCAGAGAAGCCAAACGGCCCCATAAAATTAACAAACACTGATTTCCTTAATTCCTCACGATTAATAATCCGGCGGAGTTATTGGCGCAGTTCTGGAGGCCACAATAGGAAGAGGATTGTGTTACATTTACATAGGGCTGCTGATATATTATTATTACACATCTGTCCATAGTATCATGGGAAAGACTCTTTTACTGCAGAAATGGCGCATAATAAATCTGACGCAGGCTGGCACACTTTCATTTTTTACACCATCTCTTGGCGAATCGTACATGATGATAGAATTTGGTACACATTCAGAATATTGAACAATTTGTGGTCTCGTCAAATATTTATGGTTCCCACATTTTGGCTATATAGACTTTGATTTAGAAGAAAACATTTTGTCATATTGCAGTCACCACTAGGGGGAGCTCACTGCATACTGCTTGTACATTGCACTCAGTAATAGCTCAGCATGCAATGAGCTCCCCCTAAGGGTGATTTCAAATAGAGATATTGAGTTTTAGTTGGTATTGACTAGCCTCAGGAGCAAAGTCCTCGACATCTCCCTTAGTTGAAGCATGTGTGACGCCCTGGGCAAGCCAGGGGTCACAGGTCACAACACCACATGCACCCCACATTCCCTGCAGGTACATCAGCTAACCCCAAAATCCTTGTTGCCTTCCTCCAGGGGCTGATGTTCACACCAGGGGGTGGGCCAGGCAGTTGGCTCCGCCCACCGAGGAGTTCACAGCCCTGGAGGCGGGAAAACCAGGCAGAGGAGAGGAGAAGAGAGTGGGTAGAGAGTTTGATGGGTGAGGAGTAAACAGTGAGGTGGTAGAGAAGAAAAGGAGAAAAGCTGCAGTGACAGAAAAGTGGCAGTAGTAAAGCCTGAAGTTAGTCCGGGTGTGTGCCCCGGACTGTGACAGCAAGGTCAGCAGACGGAGGTGATTGTCTGGAGTGGGACTGTCTGGAGGTTGCTGGAAGGACCGCGGACGGTTGGTGACCCGGCGGTACTGGAGCAGTATACGAAGGACAGTCAGCACCAGGGCAGGGGCTTTTCGGATCCCGGCAAGGCTAGGAGTCGCCATAATTTGCCAAATCCGTCAGTGAAGGGGACGTCTGTCTCCCAACAACCAAGTCCCGATTGAAGGCAACAGTCCGACCATTGAGGGGAGACACCGCCACCGCCAAGGCACCAGTTTCACAGGGCCAGCGCCTGCGGGCAAGAGAGGGGATCCTCCGGCCCAGATTGAAGCCGGGGAGCGGGTAACCGGTGGGGACCCATCGCTACCAAAGAGACATTCCATAGGTGCAGGGAAGAGACCGTCACCGCTAACTGCAGGGAACTGCAGCACCGTGAACCGTCCGAGGGTCCCGTCCAACCAGCCGTTTGTTTACCGAGAACTGTGTCGTGTTTATTGGCTGAGTGAGTACCTCCGTGCCGTGCGGCACAGCGCTGCCCCTGCGCCCCTGCACCTCCACAGGCCCCATACCCGCCTGTCCTCCATTCCAATCCCATCACCGGGCCCCGGGAGCACCACAACCCCTACCCACGGAGGGGCACATCAACAACTGGCTGCTCCATACCATCCCTCCCGGGCTCCCCATACAGAGCAGCGGTGGTGTTAACAAATCACCACAACCGTGGGTGGCGTCACGGACAATAAACAATCCCAATCACCCAAGCCCCCCTTTTCACTCACGGGCGAGGAGCGCCGTTCGAGTCCCCGGGATCCGGCCCATCGCTCGAGCCACCGAGCAGCGGCAGGCCGCAGCAGCCGCGGTAGCCGGACCCGAGCAGCAGGGAGAGCGTGGCGTCCCCTCCTCCGCCCGCGACACATGGAGGTATGACTTTTCTGCCAGAGGACCCCCAGGTTGCATTCCTCAGAGCAGTCATGGATTGGCAGCGGTAATGCTAGTCATGCTGTAGTAGTATAGTCAGGAACCAAGCTGGGGGATGGTCATCAAGAAAGAGGTCAAGATGTGATAAATCAAACAAGAGTCAGGAAGGATCACCAGTCACCAGGAACAATGGCTCAAGAAATAAGTAGCAGGACAGGGAATGAACCTCAATCAGCAGGCAGGACATGGGAGGAAGATGCCCTCACCCCTTTAATTAGAGGCCTGAACCAGCAAAATTATGGCAGAAGACTGGTGTGGAGCAGAAAATGGAAAAGTGTCTAGTTGCCAAATAAGTTGTGGTGGCCATTTGCTGGGGGGGGGGCGATCGCTTGGTCTCCTTCCTGATACACGTCATTTGAAGAGACTGGGTTGAACAATACTAATAAGGGGACCTTTCATTGGAGTCTCACACCTGCGCTAAGACCTTGTTATTTCGCCCATGCGCACTTAAGTTTTAGGCTCTACCCACAGTAGGGCAGAGCATAGTGTGCCTGCGCGAGCCGGCGATGTCTCTGCGCTGGCGTAAGCTTTCACCAGGTTATGTTGATGGTGCAGGAGGCGTCAATCGTAACAAGAGGACGGCTATCAGTGCAAGAGAGGAGGGACAGATGCTGCAGCAAGTACACCTATTGGACCGCACGGAAAGATTTACCTAAGGCATGGGAGATTTTCAAAAGGTATTTGCGGGGTGTACAGGGGGAGTCAGAGGATAATATGCACCTTTATGGAGTGCAGCACAGGCGCTGCTGAAGGTGGTACTTTTGGTTTTTACATGAAAAATCTGGTCACAGGTACCCTTTAAAGTTATGTATTGGAAAAATTGGATTCATTAAGAAAATAATCAAAATAGACCAATTAGTTGCAGTGGTCTCATGTTCGTCTGGATGGAGCAAGAAACAGATTCATTGTGAAGTGTAAGTTAATCGAGCCACAGTTGGAGTCTCATTGAAATGAAGTGGAGAAAGTGACTTCTACACCCCACATACACCGCTGTATAATCTTGTCTGATTTCAAGTCTGGTGGGCCAGAAGAGGCTCTGGAAACCGGAGAAGATGGTGATCGGTAAGTATTCTCATACACTTGATCATCATTACATTAGGACAGATTCCGGAATCAAAATATTGCCGAAACTTCTGCTGGGTGGAGAAGGGAAAACTGGCTGCCACAGAGGACAGGACTTGACGCTGGAGAAAGTGACTTCCGGAACCTAGATACACCACTGTATAAACCGGCTTGTCTGATTTCATGTCTGGTGGGCCAGAAGAGTCTCTGAAAACTGAGGAAGACGGTGATCGGTAAGTATTCTCATACACTTGATCATCATTACATTAGGACAGATTCCGGAATCAAAATATTGCCAAAACTTCTGCTGGGTGGAGAAGGAAAAACCGGCTGCCACAGAGGATAGGACTTGACGCTGGAGAAAGTGACTTCTTGACACCAGAAACACCGCTGTATAAAATGGCTTGTCTGATTTCATGTCTGGTGGGCCAGAAGAGTCTCTGGAAAATGGGGAAGACAGTGATCGGTAAGTATTCTTATGCAGTTGATCATCATTATATTAGAACAGATTTCAGAATCTAAATATTGCCGAGACTTCTGCCAGGTGTAGAAGTGAAAACCAGTGTCACGCTCACCGGGTTTGCAGGCATAGCAGGGTGCGTTGAGACCTTTAAGCGTCTGATGCACAACAAAATACACAGGAAAAGGGGGGAATTGGGGCACAAAAACAATGGGAGGCCCTGGAACTAGTGAGAGGGGTAGGTAGGCACCTCCTAACCTCAGTCACCTGCAACTGTCCCTTTTCTCCTTACCAGTCCCTATAAAGTCTCCGCAACTGTCGCCGAACAGGAACCAGGGACCCTCGGAAGACCCTATAGTAACCCTGACTATTGAGGGGCAGGTGGGGTACATTAGACCTAAATGCTGCACTAATAACACACCAGTGAAGTAAAGACAAACAGGGGGAAAATTAACAATCAAAAAAGATATAGCCTAAGCACAGGAACTTGACAAGCAGAACCTTCCTCAAAGGTGACCAGGACACAAATGACTTTGTATCATCAGCAGGGAATGCTGGGATACACCACTATTTAAAGCTGAAGTGTGTGACTACTTAGTAAGTGCAGCTGATCACTCAGCAAAGAACTGCTTTGGAAAAGCTGCAATAGCAAAACTGACACTTAACCACTTCAGTGCCAGGATAAATGAAACCCATTTAAATAAAGAGAGCCAGATGAGAGGCTCCAGTCCAATGGCTATCACTGGTCTCAACGTGCAGGGAGAGGATCGTGACAACCGGCTGCCACGGAGGATAGGACGTGATGCCGGATCAGAAGTGGGTAATTTTGCTTATGCAACACTCATGGTTCATTAAGACCAGATTTAGATGGACCAGTGAACCAAAGGAGGTTCAGGTATTGCGTCCATAAAATGGCCACAAAAATATCCCCTGTGTTGATTTCATGGTGGTCTATAGGTATAAAAAATCATGGATGTGACCCTTACACCCTCCGCCACTGGGCTGTAATATTCTTCCCGCTATAAATAACCCTAACGAGTTTATATACAATTCAAAGCATCCGGATCATATTCGTTTGCCATTAAAATAGAAGAAAGGAACATCAGTCATCACAATTTATAACTTAAAAGGTAAAATAACAAGGGCGTGCGCCTGATGAAGATGATTAGCGGCCAGCGCCATACACAAACTTTCCTCGGTAAACACACTGGAACAATATCATTAGCCGGCATCGACTTCCTTCGAGTCCCGCGGGTAGGAAGCGTCATGAAATGTCAAGGCCTCGTGTAGCAGATGCTTCGGCTGTTATTATTTTCCTTGGTCAGCCTGTTTACGTCAAATAAAAGGATAAAAAGGGCCCTTGAAGGAAAATGAGTCATGATACCGAGGCCGTGATGTCAATCTCCAGGGGAAGCGGCCAGGAAACAGCGGGGAAAGGTATCAGCTCATGAGATTTTATTATGCTCCTCATTAGGACTCATTAATTAATCCTCGCAATGCCCGACTGACGTCTCCGACTTTCTGACCGGAAAAAATTATTTTCGATGGCCAAGTTAAATAGACAATTACAGGAAAAGCAAATTATGCATACGGAGCATACCCCCAGGGCCCGGGGCCAAGTTCATGTCAAATCAATATAAGGCTGAATATCCTCACTAAAAACAGCTTCTGAAGATCGACGTCACAAGCATTCTCCGAGCGGAGCAGAGGATGTGCTCATACGTCTGCCGCTTCCTTTCTCATATACTCTCAGGAACAAAGCATGTAGACAATGCGAAGGAGCGTGAATCCCGCGGCTCATGAAAGGAACATCAGCCGGCTTCATTAGTGTATTATTAGGGTCGTATTTTATGTAGTTTAAAGGGTTTATTGGAACGTAAGCCAAAGGACGTAGGGTGGGTGATGGTAGAGGTGGTGACACGAGGCAGGAATTTATCCAGGGTGGCCAACAGTTTGTGCAGGTGCAATGGGGTTTGTAGTGAGACTGCACCACGCCACCAGCCTCACCATTCGCATGCCCTAGAAGCGCAATCCGCACTATTATGAAGAAGGTCTGGATTTTGGACCAAAATGTCAATATTGCATTGGTTTACACAAATAAAATTCTCTTCCACTTCTTCTCCATATGTTCCAGTGCCAAATTTTTCAGAATATCAATTTAAAAATAATAGTGGCTCCTAAGTAAAAATATTTTCCCTAGGCTGTGCCCCTCAATAATTGCCTCTCACTGTGCTCCATGCACAAAATATGATGCTAAACTGTCCCTCTAATGGTATAGACCCTTCGCACTGCCCTCTCCTTTTTATTCTGGGCCTACCGTCACACTACCCTGTGGTTACCCTTGATCTCCCACTCTTTATACTGTGCACCTGAGACGCCCCTGGACTATTCAGGTCATCACAGGGTACTGCACTCTCTTTATCTCTTAGTGCAGAACTTAACCCCTCATGGTTCTGGGTTCCCAACCTATGGTACTGCCTCCATCAGCATCTAAAATCCCAATCACACTTCACACCACACCCTGTCAGACACACCAGTGGGCTGCTGAGCTGGAATAGGGCCGCCCACTTAGGGGTCAGGCAGGGAGGTGGGAGGTGACAGAGGAGTCAGCTGCAAGGGAACAAAGTGAGAGGAACTGGGTGTTGGAGCTCCCAGGAAACAGAGGATTGTGTGGCTCCCTGTTTGTGACTGGTTGGGTTGCAGACGGTGGTCTGGACCCGGAGGAGTCGGAGACCCGGTCGCGGGATACTGGGACTGGGTGCCTGGACCTAGTCTTGGAGGACGGTCAGCAGCTCGAGTTCAATAACCGGTCCGGGAACGAAAGCACGGCGGGATACTGCACCCTAGGTCGGGGAGTAGCTTCAGGCAACCCGACAATTAACCTGTGGAGGATAGTGACTCTATGGACTGTCCCCAAGAAGTCCAGAGATTAGGGGCACTAGCGCAACGAGGGGGATAGGGCTTTCCAACCCAAGCAGCCCACAGAAATGCCAAGCGTGAGACCTTGAGAGCACAGCTCCTTTATCCAAAAGGAGGGAGCGGGGCCCGTATAGCTTTATGCCTACGGGCCACAAGGACACTTTATAATTTGTGCATGGAGGCAGGCTCCGGATCACCCGGCAGTACTACAGGGAACGGATACCCGGATGGGCTCCTCCAAGAGGGCAGCGGTACCCAGAGACTTGGTTCACCTTGTTGTCAGCGTCTTCTTTGCGGCTGCACCACCACCAAAGTTTTCTGAGTGAGTACATGGTCCTCCCCTGCTTCCAGCTGGCCCTGCGCACCCCCGCTCCACCATCTCACAGAGCCCCGATGTCTCCCCTACCCGTGGAGGGAATGTCATCAGGCTGCCCCACTCGATCTCCCCCAGGTACTCCCATTGGCAGCGGCGGTACTCCCTTATCTCGAACCATGGGTGGCGTCACAAACTCTTATCCCCTGTAAATAGCCCCGCCTTTTACGATTTGTGTGGCCGTGAGCCCCTGGGTCCGGAGACCCTAAAGCCACAGCAGTGACCCCGGATCCGTGCGGTTCGACCGCTGCAGGGGCGGCACACCCAACTCCTCTATATACTGTCCTCTCCATACTGTGCCCTCACACTGTCCTCAAATGCTGCCCCTATTTATACTGCCTCATTACTACACAAGCTCTAAAAGAAGCTAAAAAGATAGATGTTGATACTGTAAATGTCACTAACTTGTTCCTTCCATGCCTCGAAGATTTGGTGCTGTCCTTAAAAATCATGGAGGTCATGCTTGATATTGTAGTTTTTCATGTGGGGTGTACTCATTTTTGCATCAACTAATTTGAGTACAACTGAAGGTTTTGTTATGAAAGTTATATTATTAACTTTAATTCTATGGGTTAGAAAATGTTTTTATGAAACCCGATTTTGTTAAAATGTTAGAAATTGTTCTTGTAGTCAGTGAGATATTGATGAAAAAAGAAAAATAAACAAAAGAAAGAAAGAAAGGAAAGAAGAAAGAAAGAAGAAAAGAAGGAAAGAAGAAAGAAAGAAGAAAAGAAGAAAGAAAGAAGAACAAAAGGAAGAAAGAAAGAAAAGAAAGAAAGAGAAAAGAAAGAAAGAAAGAAAAAAGGAAAGAAGAAAGAGAAAGAAAGAAAAAAGAAAGAGAAAGAAGGAAGGAAGAAAGAAGGAAAGAAAGAGAAAATAAAAGAAAAAAGGAAAGAAAGAGAAATAAAGAAAGAAAGAGAGAAAAGGAAAAAGAAAGAAAGAAGGAAGGAAGAAAGAAAGAAAGAAAGAAAGAATGAAAGAAGGAAGGAAGGAAGAAGGAAAGAAAGAGAAAGAAAAGAAAAAAGGAAAGAAAGAAAAAGAAAGAGAAAAGAGAGAAAGAAGAAAAGAAAGAAGGAAAGAGAAAGACAAAGAAAGAAAAAGAAAGAGAAGGAAGGAAAGAAAGAAAGAGAAAAAGAAAGAAAGAAGTAAAGAAATACTTAGTGTTAGAGCTAAGACGTTGCACACCTTGGGCATGCAATGAATATTTTTCCAAGCTTTATTGAAGTACTGTATGTGCTGCCACAATTTTTGCTCCTTGTCCGGAGGACTGGTGCTACTTGGCGGTTTTCTTCTTCATAGATAGCTATGGTCTCACTATCTTTCTGCTTATATAAAAGAGGACAATATGTCATTCTCAGCCACTAATAGTTAGATGGGAAGTCCCATCCCAGATAAAGGGGCACAGACAGGTCCTGAGCTATCCAGGGATGATGATGAACTTCACCCTTTATATATGAAGAAATGTCTATTTGACACATAATTAGATGATGACACCATGAATGTAGCTGGGCCACGTACATACCTCCGCAGCAGAGATAACACGGCTATTAGGCCATATAAGTAGGGCGTTACGGTAAACGGCCATACAAGGTTGTGCTTCTCGTGAGGCACCGACATCCCCGGCACTAAAAAGATCAGGTAACAATATAGTGAAGGAAAACAGGACATCAGTGTAAAGGGGCTTCATTATCTGCCCAAATCGGCCACAAAAGACCAAAACACAAATCCCATCAACTTATGGTTCAGCACGATTCAACCCAATGGAGAGGTCTGGAGGTTTGGTATTTGATCTACCAGTTTAAGACTAGAGGACAGTTAGTTACTTTGACGCCCTGGACTAGCCAGGTTGTCACAGGTAGGCCCTTACACAAACACCTTCCCCCCCACTTAATAAGGTCACAGCAGCCAAACTACAAAATCCTTGTCACCTCCCTCCGGGTTTGATGTTCACACCAGGGGGAGGAGCCAGGTGGTTGGCTCCGCCCACCGAGGAGTTCACAGACACTGAGGTGGAAAAAGCAGAGCAGTTCCCCGTGGGGAGCAGAGGAGTAGTCTAGTCTTGACAGTGAAGTGGAGTGGAGTGAAGTTCAAGGGCACACCTGGGTTGGAGCCCAGTCACCTCTGGCAAGGAGGCAGATGGTGGTGGCCGCCTGCAGAAGCTGGGATTACAGCCGGTAAAACCGTAGGTTACATAAGCAAGGATGGTTGACCTTAGGGAGATCAACATCCAACACCGCGGAGACATCATCACGTGTTTCTCAACGCAGTGATTCTAGAGCAATGCCCCCTGGGAAATATTCAAAACAAGAAAGCCTGCGGAGACACCATCACATGTTTCTCAACGCTGGCAGGAAACTAGCCAGGTCTTTCAGAGGGAAGGAACAACCACGGGAAGGGCAGTCCCCAGTCAAGGAGACCACCTATGCCAAACATGGTATCCATCCACAGACAGCTGTTTCGGGGTATTTGCTCCTTATCAGTGTGGAGTAGGAAACTGGCTAGTGGGACATTGCCTAGTAGAAGACTACATAAGCAAGGATGGTTGACCTTAGGGAGATCAACATCCAACACCGCGGAGACACCATTACGTGTTTCTCAACACAGTGATGCTAGAGCAATGCCCCCTGGGAAATATTCAAAACAAGAAAGCCTGCGGATACACCATCACATGTTTCTCAACGCTGGCAGGAAACTAGCCAGGTCTTTCACCGGGAAGGAACAACCACGGGAAGGACAGTCTCCAGTCAAGGAGACCACCTATGCCAAACATGGTATCCATCCACAGACAGCTGTTTTGGGGTATTTGCCCCTCATCAGTGAACAGTAGTTGTAGTCTAGTCTAGTCTTGACAGTGGAGTGAAGTGGAGTCAAGTTCAAGGTCAGACCTGTGCTCAGGCCTGCCAAAGTCTACATCAGGTGTCTGGGTTGGAGCCCAGTCACCTTTGTCAAAGAGGCAGATGCTGGTGGCCGATTGCAGGAGCTGGGATTACAGCCGGTGGAACCGTAGGGACTGGGGACGGGCGGTGGCCCGCCGGTACCGAACCGGGGAACCGATTGGAAACCGGAGCACCAGGAGGGGTTCTCAGACCCAGTACGAGGCCCAGAAACAACTGGGCTGAGTCAAATCAACTGATTGAGGACTTGGCTTTAGACCCTTTCCCACCTAAGACCCGACTGAAGACAACAGCCCAACCATTAGGGTAAAGCCACCGCCCAGGCATAGAGACCCTACGGGCCAGCATCTGCGGGCAAAAAGGACTCTCCCGGCACATACCAAGCTGAGGAGCGGACTACCGTTGCTCAGGCATAGGAGTCGTTATTTCTACACAAGTGAGGTGCAGGAAAAAAGCGGAAACCACCAACCTGAAAAGGGCAAAAGCACAACCGGCTGCGGGCACCGTTCACCATCTTGTTTGGTTTACCAGAGACTCCAGCGTGTTTGTAACAGTAAGCACAACAGTGCCTTCGGGACGCGCACCGCGCTGCGCCGCTCCGACAGCTCAGTACCATCCATTCCCCCGCCTCAGCACCTCCCTCGGGCCCCCGGGACCATTACTCCCCTACCCACGGAGGGGTCAACACCAAGCTGCGCAACACCGTCCCCAGGAGCCTAGTCAACGGCAGCGATGGTGTCCATCCATTCACCACAACCCGTGGGTGGCGTCACAAACTCAAATCCCCCTACAAAGGACCGCAGCTCCGCCCGTGGACCTCCCCACCGAAGTCCCTACGTGTTGCGCCAACTCCCTTTCATTGCGACGTGACCCCCGGGTCCGTGAGGAGCTCGAGCCACCCACCGTCAAGCACGGATCCAAGCGGCTCGGCAGCCGGCTGAGCCCCGGAGCGGTACATTACCATTCTGAAAATGTTGTTAACGACGACACAAATTCAGTACAGTATACACTAGAGATCAAAATTAGAAAACACCACAATTTCCTAAATGTTAAGGTCATTGTGTCGTCCTATGTGATTATATCCTAACAAGAGAAAACTTAAGTATTTTCTGCTTATTTCATAAATTAAATTTATTCTAAATTACATGATAAAAATGGAAATGAGATAAATGAAAAAGAACACGGATCAAAATTAGAGAACACTTTTAGATCCCTGCAGGTTATTGGTGTTAATCTTGCGCCTGGTGCTAAATTCCTTAATTGCAAGCCCTATCTAACCGGCAGCCTAACTTTCCAGTTTGGACTGACTCTGCAAAAATAGTGTGCCGTTTAAAGTGACTGAAACCCTGCAGAAGCAGGTTGTCCAGATGACGGCCAAAGAGGTGACCCTATCAGCCATAGCAAGAGAAGTTGGTTGTTCCAAGTCTGTGATTTTGAGAATATTGTATCTTCATAATATCACAAACTCTTTCAAGGTCCCCAAGAAGACTGGTCGCCCTGGAAAGACAAATGCAAGAGATGACAGGATAATGCGGGGAATCTCCATGGGTAATCGTTTCACACTGCAGCTGGAATTGCTCACAAGTTCAGCACTGAGCAAAGTAAGGATCTGTCTCGTCATACAGTGTCACGTCGTTTAAGAGCATTTGGACTGAAACCCCACTCTGCAGTGACAAAACCTCTCATTAGCAGAAAGAATCACAAGGCTAGACTCACCTTTGGTAAGGAGCATGTTGTGTGGACAGAGGAGAAGTGTCCACAGCTCATTTTAGTGATGAAAGCAAGTTTAATTTATTTGGGTCTGATGGGAAACATTATGTTCATTGACAAACTGAGGAAAGACTGAACCCAAAGTGTTTTAAGAGGTCAGAGAAAGGCGGTGGAGGAAGTGTCATGGTTTGGGGAATGTTTTCTGCAGCAGGAGTTGGACCTCTCATACAGCTACATGGCAGAGTGAATGCAAGTGTGGATCAGAACCTTCTGCACAACCCGTAATTCCTTACTTGTGTTCATCACTCCAGCAATTTTCATGCAGGATAATCCCCCCTATCACACAGCAAAACGAGGAAAGCAGTTCCTGGAAACAATGAAATGTCCACAGCCCAGAGTCCTGATATAAACCCAATAGAAAACCTCTGCAAAATCCTTGGTGACAAAGTTATGGCCAAGAAACCACAACAGTCAAAGAACTGTGGGAGAGGCTAGAAGAAGAGTGGACCAAAATCCCACCAGAGCAGTGTGAGAGACTAGTGATTTCCTGTGGCCACAGATGTGCTGAAGTCATTCACAGCGACGGCCGGTGCACGTCCTACTAATTGTGACTCCTGTTACTGTGCCGCCCCTACAGCGGTCGAACCGCTCGAATCCGGGGGTTGCTGCTGCTGTGACTCGAGGGTCTCCAGACCCGGGGGCTCGCGGCCACTTCAAATGAAAAAGGGGTATTTACAGGGGATAAGAGTTTGTGACGCCACTTGTGGTTCGCGGTAAGGGGAGTATCGCCTCTGCCGATGGGAGTACCCAGGGAAGATGGAGTGGGGCAGCCAGATGACGTTTCCTCCACGGGTAGGGGAGGCAAAGGGACTCTGGATGGTGGAGGTGGTATAGGGGAAACGTGGTGCAGGTTGGAAGCAGGGGAGGACAGCGTACTCACTCAGGCAATGTTGGTAGTGCTGCGACCGCAAAGCAGAGTCTGATATAAAGGTAAACCAAGTCTCTGGGTGCCACTGCCCTCGTCCGGGTGTACGTCTCCTCTAGTACTGCTAGATGGTCTGGAGCCTGCCTCCGTGCACAAATTTTGGAATATTCTGGTGACTCGTTGGCTTAAAGCTGTCCGGGTCCCACTCCCTACTTGTTGATAGTGGAGCTGTGCTCTCAAGGGCTCATCCTTGGGATTTTTGGAGGCTGCATGGATTGGAAAGCCCTATCCCCCTTGTTGCGCTAGTGCCCCCGATCTCTGAGCTTCTTGAGGACTGTCCATAGAGTCACTATCCTCCACAGGCTAATTTCCGGGTTGCCTGAAGCTACTCCCCGACCAAGGTTCCTGTACCCCGCCATGCTTTTGGTCCTGGACTGGTTATTAGGCTTGGGATACTGTCCGTCCTCCAAGACCGGGTCTAGGCACCCAGCCTCAATACACTGCAACCTGGTCTCCAACCCAGACCACCGTCTGCGACCCAACTGACTACATACAGGGAGCCACCACTCCCCAGCTACTCACTTCTTGAGGGATAACACCGTTCTGCTCGCTTCCCTCCCACCAGCCTACCTGATCCCTAGGTGGGCGGCCCTATTCCAGCTAAGCAGCCCACTGGTGTGTCTGACAGGGTGTGGTGTGAGGTGTGGTTGGGATTTGGATTCGGATGGAGGCAGTACCATAGGTTGGGAACCCAGGACCATGGGGGGTTGAGTCCTGCACCAAAATATAAAGAGGGTGCAGTACCCTGTGACACCCTGACTAGTTCAGGGGCATCACGTTACCTGCAGAACATTTACTGATCAACTCTCTCTACAGTATTTGCTGTTCTCTAATTATCATCATCACATTCTGGGCAAAATAAAGGTTTTATGTTGATAAACTTTGGATCTTTTGTAAAACCCTGTACTAGTGACACGGTCCACCCCTTACACAAAACCTTCACATGTTCATCAATGTAGATTACATTATTTTTGAAAAAAGCAAGTGATCATACATTGTCCTCTATTTTGATCTCCAGTGTATTTATCGCCACATGCTAGCTGCCATTGACAAACTGCAACACACATCTGTCACGCTCCACGGCTCCCCTGCCACGCTTCCCCGCTCCCGTGTCACGCTCCCCGGCTCCCGTGCCACACTTCCCCGCTCCCGTGCCACACTCCCCAGTCCCCCGCTCCACAGCCTCCATGCTCCCTCACCTGCGTCCTCCAGGCGACCCGGTCCCCACTCCCGGCGCCCTTCGGCGACGCTGAGCCAGCCCGGCACTCCTGCCCCCTGTGCACCGCTTCCTGCTCTGGCTTCTGGCACCCGGGCCTCGCGCATGCGTGTTAGGGCGCGCACGCGGTCATTGACCCTCTCTTAAAGGGCCAGCGTCCTCCAACAGGATATTGAAGAGTCAGGTACAAGGTATATAGGGAGTTCCTTTCCAAGTGGGCGGGGCCTGTTCTTCGTGTTTGCTAAGCTAGGAGTCAGGTCCCCCTGTTCCTTGTCCCGTACTCACCTATCTCTCTTGTAGAGCCGCTCCTGTCTCGCCAACCGGTCCTGACGGTTCCAGAACCCCGAACGGTGACTGTCCGCCATCTCGTCAGTCCCTACCGTCTCCGATCCCTGGATCCGTGTGGTGACCGACCTCCTCGCTCAGCTGGTTCCGGACTCTGCCTGACATCATTCCGGCTTCCGAACCTGAGCTCCGTCACCTGGACTACCTTCAGAGACTCCGTGGTCCCAGGGACTTCTTCACTCCACTCCTCTGAACGGACTGTCCTGCTACCCGTAGTGCTCCGGCTACCGGGCACCTTGCCCTCGGTGGGGTGCTCAGTCCAGTGGATCCACCTCCTGGGCCTACCCGTCCTCCTGGTCCTAAGAGTAAGAACAGGCCATGGATCCCGCCGAAGCACTAGCGTCCCAGCTGGCCGGATTGCAGCAGGAACTCGGACGACAACGCGAGACCCAATCCCGCATGCTAGCCTTCATGACCTCAGTGGACACCCGTCTGAATACGCTGCAAGCAACAGCCACGTCCCTGGCATCACAGTCCACGTCCACAGCTCCCGTGGCAGCTTCCTCGGAAGCCTCTAAACTCCACTTGGCCTCTCCACCCCGGTATGCCGGAGATCCTAAGACCTGCAGAGGATTCTTGAATCAGTGCTCCCTCCACTTTAAGCTGCTTCCGCATCTGTTTGCCTCCGATCAAGCCAATGTGGCGTTTGTGATGTCCCATCTAGAGGGTGAGGCACTGGCCTGGATGAACCCCTTGTGGGAGAAGGAGAACCCTATAACTACTAACATCCAGGAATTCCTGCAGGCGTTTAGAACCACCTTTGACGAACCCGGACGTGCCGCCACGTCCGCCTCATCACTCCTCAGGCTACGTCAGGGGACCTTGACGGTGGTCAATATGCCATCCGCTTCCACACCTTGGCCTCAGAATTAGGGTGGAAAAATGAGGCCCTAACCGCCGCCTTCTGGGAAGGACTCTCCGGTCGTATTAAGGACGAGCTGGCCGGCCGCGATGTTCCTTCCACCCTGGATGCCCTGATCGCACTAGCCACCCGCGTGGACCTCCGATTTCAGGAACGATCCAAAGAGGTGTCCCGCGAGAGACGTCCGATACGGCATTCCTCTCCTCCGCAGAAGCCCGCCGTACCTCAGTCGGCGTCGTGTGGCCTCTCTGTCCACGAGCCCATGCAGATTGACCATTTGCAGCAGTCCGAACAACGCCGAGCAGAACGGCTCGCCAAGGGCCTCTGCTTCTACTGCGGAGAGGGCACACACCTGCTACGTTCCTGTCCAGACAGGCCGGGAAACTCCAAAGCCTAGGGTTGGTAGGAGAGGCCACCCTAGGTACTGGGACTCTCTCAGACCCGGTTACGTGGACTGTTCAAGTGACAGCGGGAGAGACGCGGTTCACGGCCGAGGTGTACCTCGATTCCGGGGCAGCAGGCAATTTCATCCAGCAGGCCACGATGGACAAGTACCAGGTGCCTGTTACTCCACTCGACAAACCCCTCGTGATTGCCTCTGTAGACGGGAGACCCCTCTCTGACACCATCTCTTGGATCACCACGCCTGTAGAACTACGTATCGGTGCCCTGCACACCGAGAAAATCACTCTCTACGTCCTCCCGCACATGTCTCATCAAATCCTGCTGGGACTCCCCTGGTTACAGACACACAAACCGTCGGTCAGCTGGCGTGCTGGCAAAATTACCCGATGGGGCTCCTCTTGCCACGAGAACTGCCTGAAGTCCATACAGCCCATCCGACGACCTCCGGTCCCGGAGTCCCTACCAGGACTGCCTTCGGCCTATTGGTTCTTCGCGGACGTTTTTGATAAAAAAGAGTCAGAGGTACTGCCGCCACATCGTCCTTACGACTGTGCCATCGACCTACTCCCGGGAACCACACCACCTCGAGGACGGATATATCCTTTGTCCTCTGCTGAAACAAGGGCCATGTCTGCCTACATCACTGAGAACCTGGCAAGGGGATTCATCCGGAGATCCTCCTCTCCTGCTGGAGCAGGCTTCTTCTTCGTTAAGAAGAAAGAGGGCGACCTGCGCCCCTGCATTGACTATCGGGGATTGAACCAAATCACCGTAAAGAATAAATACCCCCTGCAGCTCATCCCCGAATTGTTTGATCGGCTTAGAGGAGCTCGTGTGTTTACAAAGTTGGATCTTCGTGGTGCCTACAACCTGGTCCGCATCCGCTCTGGGGACGAATGGAAGACCGCATTTAACACTCGCGATGGGCACTACGAGTATTGTGTGATGCCCTTCGGCCTGTGTAACGCACCTACAGTCTTTCAAGAACTAGGGAACGACGTGTTCCGGGACCTTCTCTACGTCTGTGTGGTGGTATATTTAGATGACATCCTGGTCTTCTCTCCGGACCTCCAGACCCACAGAGAGAACGCGCAGCTGGTACTACAAAGGCTTAGAGAGAATCGCCTGTACGCCAAGTATGAGAAGTGTGTTTTGGAGCAGTCTTCTCTTCCCTTCCTGGGTTACGTAATCTCCGATACCGGCCTGCAGATGGACCCGGAGAAGGTCTCTTCCATTCTCAACTGGCCCCCTCCTCCGGACTGAAGGCAATTCAACGTTTTCTTGGCTTTGCGAACTATTACCGTCAGTTCATCCCTTACTTCTCTGCCCTGACTGCGCCTCTCTCTGCCTTGACCAAGAAGGGGGCTAATCCGAAGGACTGGTCACCTGCAGCCGACGCCGCCTTTGGCTCCCTGAAGCCGGCATTTGCTTCCTCTCCTGTGCTCCACCATCCTGAGTTAAACCGACAGTTCACCTTGTAGGTGGATGCCTCCTCCTCTGGGGCCGGGGCAGTGCTCATGCAGAAGTCCTCCACCGGGAAGATGGTCACTTGCGGATTCTTCTCCAAGAGCTTCTCGGCGCCTGAACGCAACTACACCATCAGTGACTGAGAGCTATTAGCAGTCAAACTGGCTCTGGAGGAATGGCGCTACCTTCTGGAGGGAGCAGTGTACCCCGTGATCATTTACATGGACCACAAGAACCTGGAATACCTGCGGTCTACTCAACGACTGAACCCACGACAAGATAGGTGGTCCTTGTTCTTTGCCAGGTTCGATTTTGAACTCCATTTTCGGCCCGCGGATAAGAATGTGCGAGCCGATGCCTTGTCCAGGTCATTCGTGCCCATGGAACAGGAGGAGGAGACATCCCAGCCCATCATCTGCCCAAGTAAAGTCATTCCGGTGGCTCCTGTGGCCCAGATACTGCCCAGGAAGACCTATGTCTCTGAAACCGACAGACAAAAAGTCTTGCACTGGGGCCATGCCTCGAAAATAGCCGGCCATGCTGGTCAGAAGAGAACATGGAGTACAATTGTACGTCACTATTGGTGGCCATCCCTTTGCACGGACGCCGCGTCTTTTGTCTCAGCCTGCTCCTCCTGTGCCCGGAACAAGACGCCCAAACACCTGCCATATGGTCGTCTCCTGCCGCTGCCAATTCCCTCCGTTCCGTGGCAACACATTGCAATGGACTTTATTACAGACTTGCCCTTGTCCTCCGGACACACGGTCATATGGGTCGTTGTGGATCGTTTCTCCAAGATGGCTCATTTCGTCCCTAGGCTGGACTGCCCTCTGCCCAGGAGCTCGCTGACGCCTACATACAGCACATCTTCCGGTTGCATGGCTTTCCCTCACACATTGTGTCCGACAGAGGAACTCAGTTTACCTCGCGCTTCTGGAGGGCTCTCTGCAAACATCTGGGAGTGGCTCTGGACTTTTCTTTGGCCTACCACCCTCAGTCGAATGGCCAAGTGGAATGAGTCAATCAGATCCTGACCTCCTTCTTGCGCCACTATGTTAACACCCATCACGACGATTGGTCCACGCTCCTTCCTTGGGCTGAATTCTCCCATAACCATCACGTCAGTGAGTCCTCCTCCAGCTCTCCCTTCCATGTCGTTTACGGACTTCAGCCTTCTGTCCCGTTACCAGTATCTTCTTCCTTGGATGTCCCTGCTGCTGATACCGTAGTCCGTGACTTTTCAACAATTTGGGACTCTGTCAAGACGTCCCTTGGACGCGCTTCCCTGCGGATGAAGAGGCACGTGGACAAGAGGCGTCTGGATCCTCCGTGTTTCTCTCCTGGAGATCTGGTCTGGCTTGCTTCCAAATATGTCCGATTGAAGCTACTATCGTACAAGCTGGGTCCTCGATACATCGGGCCGTTTAAAGTCATCGGCAAGATCAATGAGGTCTCCTACAAGCTGCAGCTCCCGGCCATGATGAAGATACCCAACTCCTTCCACATCTCCCTGCTCAAGCTGGTTGTCCTTGGTCCCTTCTCCGCTGATGCCAGTTCTCCTCCTCCTATTGCTGACGATGACATCTATGCGGTAAGGGATATCGTGGCCATGAAGACCGTGCGGGGCCGACAGTTCTTCCTGGTGGACTGGGCAGGGTATGGTCCTGAGGATAGGTCCTGGGAACCCCGGGAGAATGTGGGTACTCCCCTGATACGTGCCTTCCTGTCCCGGTTGCGGGGAGGGGGGCGTGGGGGAGGGTGTACTGTCACGCTCTACGGCTCCCCTGCCACGCTTCCCCGCTCCCGTGTCACGCTCCCCGGCTCCCGTGCCACACTTCTCCGCTCCCGTGCCACGCTCCCCGGTCCCCCGCTCCACAGCCTCCATGCTCCCTCACCTGCGTCCTCCAGGCGACCCGGTCCCCGCTCCCGGCGCCCTTTGGCGACGCTGAGCCAGCCCGGCACTCCTGCCCCCTGTGCACCGCTTCCTGCTCTGGCTTCTGGCACCCGGGCCTCGCGCATGCGCGTTAGGGCGCGCGCGGTCATTGACCCTCTCTTAAAGGGCCAGCGTCCTCCAACATGATATTGAAGACTCAGGTACAAGGTATATAGGGGGTTCCTTTCCAAGTGGGCGGGGCCTGTTCTTCGTGTTTGTTAAGCTAGGAGTCAGATCCCCCTGTTCCTTGTCCCGTACTCACCTATCTCTCTTATAGAGCCGCTCCTGTCTCGCCAACCGGTCCTGACGGTTCCAGAACCCCGAACGGTGACTGTCCGCCATCTCGTCAGTCCCTACCGTCTCCGATCCCTGGATCCGTGTGGTGACCGACCTCCTCGCTCAGCTGGTTCCGGACTCTGCCTGACATCATCCCGGCCTCCGAACTTGAGCTCCGTTACCCGGACTACCTTCAGAGACTCTGTGGTCCCAGGGACTTCTTCACTCCACTCCTCTGAACGGACTGTCCTGCTACCCGTAGTGCTCCGGCTACCGGGCACCTTGCCCTCGGTGGGGTGCTCAGTCCAGTAGATCCACCTCCTGGGCCTACCCGTCCTCCTGGTCCTAACAACATCACTACTAGTTATGATCGAATACCTCATATATTCGGCTTCGCGAATATCCGATGAATAGGTCGCCGCTATGCGAATATTTGATGCGCAATGTAAGTCTATGGGAAGCCCGAATAGTTCCGAATAGTTGTTATTCGGGTTTCTCATAGACTTACATTGCGCCTCGAATATTCGTGAATATGAAAATTGAAGAATTGAAGGCACTCACCGGTATATGCTGTGCAGGAATTGCTTTATTTTTCGGTGGAGGTTACATGGAAAGGTTGGTGGGGAGGGAAGGGAACACCACACCCGTCAGACGACGGCCGTTTTACACTTAGACCATCTGAAGTACTGAGTTTAATTACAGTGTCATTACTGTATGGAGAGCTGTGTGGGGGCCATTATATTGTGGGGAGCCATTATACTGTGTGTAGGGTTTTGTGAGGGCCATTATACTGTGTGGAGGTCTGTTTGGAGTCAATTATACTATATTGAGGGCTGTGTGGGGGCCATTACACTGTGGAGAGCAATTATACTGTGTGTAGGGCTTTGTAAGGTCTATTATACTGTGTGGGAACCTTTATACTGTGGGGTGTCCATTATACTGTGTGGAGGGTTGTGAGGGAGCCATTATACTGTGTGGAGGGCTGTGTGGGGCAATTACAATGTCTGGGGGGCTGTATGAGGAGCATTATATTGTGTGGGAGCTATTATACTATAGGGGGTCCATTATACTGAGTGGATGGCTGTAAGTTGGCCATTATACTGAGTGGGGGCCATTATATTGTATATGGGGCATCATACTGTATTGGGCTTGCTGGTGGCCTCATAATGTGTTTGAGGTAACTGTGGGGACACTATACTGAATTGGGGTCAGTGTGGGGGCATCATTGTGTAGAGGGATGTGTATGGGCTATTATACTGTGTGGAGGGCTGTGTGGGGCCTTTATACTACAAAGGTGTCCATTATACTCTTAGGACTTAGGACCCAGGTGAGAGCTACACCTTGGCGTGATAACTGGGTTCAAGTAACTGTAGCCATTTTTACAGTATTTGCAAAGTAACTTAGTTGTTCCCCAAAATAAATTCATGTTTTCTGGGCGGTAATGCATGTTCACATTTCAATGTTCACAGTTTACATCCTTCAGTTGTTTTTCCCCCCTCCTTTTTACTTGAATGCAACTGTTATTTTGGATGAAATGGGTATGGAGGTGGCTGGATTCCATAGGAGGGAGGAAAAAAACATGCACACGAAGAGAGGCATAAATTAGATTAGGACCCAGGTGAGAGCTACACCTTGGCGTGGTTACTGGACTCAAGTAAATTTGGCCATTTTTACAGTATTTTCAAAGTAACTTATTTTTCCCCCCAAATAAATTCATGTTTTCTGGGCGGTAATGCATATTCACATTTCAATGTTCACAGTTTACATCCTTCAGTTGCTTTTCCCCCCTCCTCTTTACTTGAGTGCGACTGTTATTTAGGATAAAATGGGTATAGAGGTGGCTGGATTTCAATAGAAGCAAAATTACTTTGTAAGTGCCACAAAGTTTGGAGAGACGCCTGTTATGATTCAGGGACCATGGAGGATCAAAAAATACGGAAACCCAAAGAGTAACCAGAGTGGCTGGAACCTTAACAGACTGCAGACCTAATCCTGACACACAACAAGAAGTAGCCGTGGGACGAGCCTACGATGACCTAGTTGTCTCAACACAGCTGGAGAACTAAATTTTCTTACAGATAGATATAAGAAAGCTAATATGCCTCGGAGCAATCCCCAAAGATATAGATAGCCCCCCACATGTAAAGACTACGGTGATATAGGAAAACACAATGCAAAGCTAGAAAAACAGGTTCAGCAAAGGTGAGGCCCAAACTATCTTTATAGGAAAGGATAGGAAGGTGTACTGTCTTCAGCCGTAAAAACCCTAATAAATACCAGCACATCTGATATGGAAAAACCCTGAGACCAAACGGCCTATCCCCCACTATATCAGCACTCTGATGTTACTGGAATCCAAAAACACTAATATAGATGAGGGACTGAATTAATACCAAGCATGACAAACACAATACATTGCAGAATCATGGAGCTGGGTATACAGACACTCCCAGCAGGGAATGATCCAATTCCACCAGGAACTCCACACAGGCAAAAATAGGAATCAAGCATTAGTATTAAAGCAGAAAAAACAACAAGAAAGTGGAAACAATCAGCAGAGGTACAAGACCAACTTATCTGAGAGGAGTTCTAGTAGAGAGCAGGGCTGGTTTCAGAATGTCCTCAACAAATAGGATATCCATTGAGCACCGGCAAGTAACAGGAGAAAATTACTCAGCTATATAGCCCAGTCTGAGAGACCTGAGTGCTAGTCCTCCACAGGTGTGTGGCTTTCATTCCACAAATCAACTGAACCGCAATCACTGACCACAAGAGGGAGCCCCAAACTGGAAAATGTATTCACAAGAGACGCCGTTCTGGGATTACGCCTATGAGCTTTGACCTCATCAAATATTTTTTTTTGTTTTGATGGGGGCCAATTATGACTTCTGCTATGGAGCCCCATGATTTCTATGTACGCCCCTGGTGTCCACACACAAAAATCTACACGTATTAAACTGCCCAAAATAAGGCGCCCATGTGAAATCAGAAAAGTGTTATTTGTTACGTACTTTAGTTAGTATTTATCTTTAGTACAATGACAAAAAATTACAATAAAACCAGCTGGAAACTGATTTGGGTGGCAAACAAAAAGTAACTAAATAATCATCCAAACTTTCTGATGATTGAGGCCCTAAACGCTTGGGGTTAAAGGGTTAATTCCACCAGAACTGACCTAACACAAAATATATGGAGCAAATAACACCATCAGATCTCCCAGTGGAGCAATTAAAGGGAAACCGCCCAAAAGTTTTACATGGCCAGGGTCTATTTTCGTATAGATAGCTCCAGTATTTGCAGATATCTCACGCATTTCACACACAGTTCAAACTTGAACCCGGGTCACTAACACTGAATATTTTGGGAGGTCTGATCATTCCATAATCTGAGCTAAATAGCTGGCGCAGGGTGATGCAGACATTCACTTACTTAATGACACAACATCAGGTTTTTATTGGTTGTGGAATAAGAAATGAGATAAGTTACTTTGTATCTTCTGCAAAGTTCCAGATTTTTGTGAAAAACTACATTCTTTATTGTGTTGTGGGTGACATCTAGTGGTCACCTTATGTACTGCAATAGTAATATAACAATGTATGTGTATAATGCAGAAATCAAGAGGGTAGGACAAAAATTTGAAGGTGATTGGAGAGCTTTGAAGGTGATTGAAGGCTCACCTGGTGATGTGGATTAGGTAAGCTATAAATCAGGGTGAGCAACACAACTGGTTGGATATACCAGATGGCACATGGAATAGTGGAGAGGAACATGTTGGGCGGACAACTTGGAACACAGCACAGCAAAACCACACAAAAACCATAGCAGAAAAAAACAAGCCATGTTTACCAACACATGTCACAATAAAATGCACTACAGGGTGCAGCAGACCCCATCGATAAAGGCGAAGGCAACACAGGTGCAAAATGCTGATGAGACAACACACACCTACCACTCATGAGGGTGGCGGTGGCCTAGTATTAGAAATGCGCACAGATAAGGTTTGTATAGGAAATAAATTTCGGATGGACACTAGCACTCAAACGTTGCGGGCCAACGCACTTGTAATTGCACAGTGCAATTGTTGGGTCTAGGGACAAGCGATTACGAGGTTTGATGAAAAAATGGTTGGTACTTAAATTTATAAGAGAGAAATCAAAAAGCAAATCTACACGATGCAAAATACGTACGTATGTAGAGATAGAAAAATTATATAAAAAAAAGAAATAAAAGATATATATATATATATATATATATATATATATATATATATATATATATATACTGTATAATATATACATATAGTGGACATGGAAAGTATTCAGACCCCTTTAAATTTTTTACTCTTTGTCTCATTGCAGCCATTTTGGCGTTTGGAATATTTTTGCCGCTACGCCATTTACTGATCAGATTAATTGATTTTATATTTTGATAGATCGGGCGTTTCTTAACGCGGCGATACCAAAGGTGTGTAAATTTTTTATTTTTTGAACTCTTTAATTTTCAATGGGGCGAAAGAGGGGTGATTTGAAGTTTTAGGTTTTTTTTGTTTTTTTTATTTTTTAAAACTTTTTTTTTTACTTTTTTTTAAATTTTACTAGTCCCCCTAGGGGGCTATAGTGATCAGTAATCCGATCGCTCTGCACTATCTGCTGATCACAGCTACACAGCTGTAAACAGCAGATACGTGCACTTCCTGCTTCCCTGGCCTCCGTACAAAGTGAAAGTGAAAGTGATTCATGTCTAGCACAGGAGTCATCACATGACCCTGTGTTACCATGACAACCACCGGAAGTCACGTGGCCATGTCACGTCACTTCCGGTATCGGGCGGTAAGTAAAACTTTACCGCGATCGCGTTTATAATGGCGCTGTCACATATTGTGACATCACTGTGTGTATTATCCCTGTACTATG
Organism: Anomaloglossus baeobatrachus; assembly: GCF_048569485.1. Lineage (NCBI taxonomy): Eukaryota > Metazoa > Chordata > Amphibia > Anura > Aromobatidae > Anomaloglossus > Anomaloglossus baeobatrachus. Next base: position 31,260,739 of record NC_134355.1, on the reverse strand, counting down.
ACATCACTGTGTGTATTATCCTATTATCCCTGTACTGTGACATCACTGTGTGTATTATCCCTGCACTGTGACATCACTGTGTGTATTATCCCTGTACTGTGACATCACTGTGTGTATTATCCCTGTACTGTGACATCACTGTGTGTATTATCTCTGTACTGTGACATCACTGTGTGTATTATCCCTGCACTGTGACATCACTGTGTGTATTATCCCTGCACTGTGACATCACTGTGTGTATTATCCCTGTACTGTGGCATCACTGTGTATTATCCCTGTACTGTGACATCACTGTGTGCATTATCCCTGTACTGTCACATCACTGTGTGTATTATCCCTGTACTGTGACATCACTGTGTGTATTATCCCTGTACTGTGACATCACTGTGTGTATTATCCCTGTGCTGTGACATCACTGTGTGTATTATCCCTGTACTGTGACATTACTGTGTGTATTATCTCTGTACTGTGACATCACTGTGTGTATTATCCCTGTACTGTGACATCACTGTGTGTATTATCCCTGTACTGTGACATCACTGTGTGTATTATACCTGTACTGTGACATCACTGTGTGCATTATCCCTGCACTGTGACATCACTGTGTGTATTATCCCTGTACTGTGACATCGCTGTGTGTATTATCCCTGTACTGTGACATCACTGTGTGCATTATCCCTGCACTGTGACATCACTGTGTGTATTATCCCTGTACTGTGACATCACTGTGTGTATTATCCCTGTACTGTGACATCACTGTGTGTATTATCCCTGTACTGTGACATCACTGTGTGTATTATCCCTATATTTGGGGAGTGTGGCCCCTTCCACATTTTGTTATATGGCCCCATAATTAGTTATACTCTATAATGACTTATTATCTACCCTGAAGTTTTTGGAACTATTATAACTTTGCTTTCTTTGCTGCCGCATCATAACTTAATTCTTGTCTTACTGCCAATTGCGATATTTTGTCATCTTTTCTCCGCGACTGACAGCAATATCTGGAGATCACATCTAGAATATTAGAATGATGACTTTATTGCTACAAATCCCTGTCGGGCCGAGGCTTCTCCTCCATGAGTGATATATATAAGCCCATCAGGCCCCTTTCCTTAATGAAATTAATACCGGCTTTTAAAGGAAATCCAGACTCCATTAAGGAACATCTGTAATATCTGCAAATGACGTCATCAATCAGCACGCTTCACGGCTTCCAAACTTTGGGAGGATTTTTCGTTACTTATTAGAGCCAATTAAAGGGATCATTTGCCCTAAAAGCTATTCCTGCTTTCATAGATCCTTGTAATATTAGCAATCAAGGAGGTAATTATGTTACTCCCCAAATTAGAATATTAGCCTTGTGACCTTTAAAAGGCTACAGGACAAGCTATATTAAAAAATGTGAAAAAGGGAAAATATCGTGTTTCCTTGTTGAGTTATTATCGGTTAAAGTTACAGGCCACCTGTGAGAAGAGTCCAAGGCCGGGTCAAAGTTTTTGGTGACCTATGGGTAAAACATGTATTGAGGTCCACTGTCTTTTTGGAAGACAGAAAACATAGATCTAATAAATAATGATATAAAAAAGTGCCACATGGTGCCTCATAATAGTGCTATACAGTAAACACAAAACAATGCCACACAGTCCTTAAATAACAATGCAAATACTCAAATCTCAAAACAGTAGATTCTTTAAGACACAATCTGCTTGACACACGCTCAATAGGGAAGGTGCCATCTAAAGGATTGGTGCATTGTCAAGGTCATCCTCTTGAGACCAGTCAAGATTCAACCGGTGAAACAATGAAACCAAAAAGTCCAGTGCAAGCCAGAAGTGAGGAATAGGAAGAGAACTGCAATTACCAAATGTAGTAACCAAGGGTCAAGACAGAATGCAAGAGTATCCAGGAGTCAAAACTAAAGGGGGCTTTACACGCAACGGCATCGCTAACGAGATGTCGTTGGGGTTACGGAATTCGTGACGCACATCCGGCCTCGTTAGCGACGTCGTTGCGTGTGACACGTACGAGCGACCGCTAACGATGCAAAATACTCACCAAATCGTTGATTGTTGACACGTCGTCCATTTCCAAAATATCGTTGCTGATTTTGGACGCAGGTTGTTCGTCGTTCCTGAGGCAGCACACATCGCTACTTGTGACACCCCAGGAACGACGAACAACACCGTACCTGTGTCCTCCGGCAACGAGGTGGGCGTGACTTTCATCCGGCTGCTCTCCGCCCCTCCGCTTCTATTGGACGCCTGCCGTGTGACGTCGCTGTGATGCCGCACGAACCGCCCCCTTAGAAAAGAGGCTGTTCGCCGGCCACAGCGACGTCGTTAGGAAGGTAAGTACGTGTGATGGGTCCTAGCGATATTGTGCGCCACGGGCAGCGATTTGCTCGTGACGCACAAACGACGAAGGTGGGTGCTTTCACGAATGACATCGCTAGCGATGTCGCTGCGTGTAAAGCAGCCTTTAGAGTATTACCATGAGTACCAGGCAAAAGATCCAATGGTCAATGAAATAGATTAGGAGTCAGTAATGGGTGGTACCTCAAGTAACAGGCAATGTGTCTAAGAATGAAGGCATGGGCTTCAAAGTCAGTATCAGGGTGACTATCTCAAATATATGTCACGCTGTTGGGTGTGGACCCACTGCGCCATGGAGCTAGGTTACCTGATTTTCACTGGAGCCTCTGATGGTCAGGTTAGTCTTGAGTTGCAGGTGGCCACCAGGTACCACTCCAGTGCAGTCCCCAGTATAGGAGCAGCTGACCACAAGGGTCAGGGATGCGGGTATGGACTTGCAGCATCAGGCAGGACGACGATACAGAGATACAGTCAGGACTGGTACTGGAACACCAACAGACACTGGAACACAGGGCGGGTTCAGGATCACAGGGTGGTTCAGAGACACTGGACGGGACAATGACATTTCAGTACCACTTTACACCTCGAGCTCTCCAAGACTGAAAGGAATTTCTTCAGGAGAAGTGGGGCATGAATATTTTTCCTGAGCTCCCACAATCTTTCCTCAGGGCCAAGGGCTTAGTAGTCAACCAGTTATAGGGTTTTCTTCTAACTTTCCTCTCTGCAAAGATGTCCGCCGAGCAGACAGGCGAAAGTGTTGCACTAGGGTCCTTGAAGAAGCGACTCAGAGTGACTGGCTTGATGAAAGATATGTGGAAATAATTAGGTATGCCTGACAAGACTGGAAGTTTCAGCTTGTAGGACACAGCATTATTTAGTTTGAAATCCTCAAAATGACCAACAAAGAAAGGACCCAGTTTGTATGATGGCATCTTGAGACATATTTACCTTGCAGAAAGCCACACCTTGTCTCCTGGATGAAAACAAGGCAGATCTCAGCGGCTCAAGTCTGCATGCCTCTTTATCCATTCAGACGACTTCACAAGAGTTGCTTTGGTGTCCTCCCAGATTCTGGAGAAGTTCTTAGTGACAACGTCGGCAGCAGGGAAGCCAGAAGTGGGAGTCACAGGAAAGGGAATATTGGGCTGTTGACCATACACAATGAAGACCGGAGAACTCACCATTGCATCACTTACATGATTGTTGTAAGAGAACTCCGCCCAAAGCAAAAGCTTGACCCGTCATCGTAGTGTACATTGGTAAAGTGCTGTAGGAAATTAGTTAGGATCTGGTTGATCTGGTCCTCTTCACTTGGCCATTGGACTGATGGTGATGAGCAGAAGAAAAATCCAGGGTTACATTCAAAAGCTTACTGGGTAGTTCTCTAAAATCTGGCCGTGAATTGGACACCTCAATGGGATACGATGTAAGGTGGTAACCCGTGAAGACTGAAGATGTCCTGAATGTACTTCTCTGCAAGCAAGGGAGCAGATGGTAGACCAGACATAGGAGTAATGTGAGCCATCTTTGAGAAATGATCTACCAGCACCAAGAGTATGGAGCATCCAGATGACATAGGAAGATCTGTGATAAAATCCATTACTATGTGATGCCAGGGAGCATAAGGAACAGGAAATGGAAACTGCCGTCTTGGTGGAGTTGTTTAATGGTCTTGTTTTGTGCTCACGAGGGGCAGGTAGAAACCAACTCCACAATATTTTTCTGCATAGTTGGCCACAAATAATGTCACAAGATAAGAAGAGTCGTCTTTTTCTGCCTGGCATGAATAGCCAGCTTAGGAGAGTGACCCCACAGCAGAACTTGCATCCTATCCGATTCTAAAACGAAAGTCTTTGCTGGAGGAATCCGAGACAAGTTCACCAGAGCCACAGTAATCATCTTGGTGGGCTCGATGACATGTTGAGACACCTCCTCTTAGTCAAAAGATAAAAAGGGTAGTGAGTGCGTTCACCTTTACATTCTTGTCTGCCAGTCAAAAATTAAGAATAAAGTCAAAACGGGAGAAAAATAATTACCATCAAGCTTGGCAGGGATTCCGCCACTGTGCTGATTGCAGGTAGGCCAAGTTCTTGTGGTCTATGTAAATGACAATGTCATGGACAACACGCTTGAGTAGATAACACCACTCCTCTAAAGCCAACTTTATTACCAGCAACTCACAATCACCGATTGAATAGTTCTGTTCTTGCATGGAAAAGGCCTTGGAGAAGAAGATGCAGGTAACCAGATTTCTGCGTGAAAACTGCCCAGGCCCTAGAAGATGAAGCATCCACTCCAAGGAAGAATTGCTTGTTAATTTATGGTCAAGAGTGGGAGAGAGGGAGAATGAGATAGAAAGAGAGGGAGGGTGGGAGAGATAGAGTGGGAGTGTGGGAGAGTGGTAGTGTGGGAGAGAGAGAGAGGGAGAGAAGGAGAGAGGTAGAATGAGAGAGAGGGAGAGTGGGAGAGGAGAGTGTGAGAGCGGCAGAGAGGGAGAAAGGAGGAGAGGAAGAAAGGGAGAGTGAAAGAGCAAGAGAGAAGGAGAGTGAGGGAGAGTGGGTGAGAGGGAGAGCAGTAAAGTTGAAGAGAGGAAGAAAGGAAAAGTGGGAGAGAGGGAGAGAGAGAGAGAGGGAGAGTGAGAGAGTGGGAGAGAGGGGGAGAGGGAGAAAAGGAGAGAGGGAGAGTGGGAGAGAGAAAGAGAGAAGGAGAGTGAGGGAGAGTGGGTGAGAGGGAGAGCGGTAAAGTTGAAGAGAGGAAGAAAGGAAAAGTGGGAGAGAGGCAGAGAGAGAGAGGGAGAGTGAGAGAGTGGGAGAGAGGGGGAGAGGGAGAAAAGGAGAGAGGGAGAGTGGGAGAGAGATAGAGAGAAGGAGAGTGAGGGAGAGTGGGTGAGAGGGAGAGCGGTAGAGTTGAAGAGAGGAAGAAAGGAAAAGTGGGAGAGAGGGAGAGAGAGAGAGGGAGAGTGAGAGAGTGGGAGAGAGGGGGAGAGGGGGAGAGGGAGAGAGGGAGAAAAGGAGAGAGGGAGAGTGGGAGAGAGAGAGAGTGTGAGAGTGGAAGAAAGAGAGAGACAGACTTAGTGACTATCCCGGGCAACACCGGGAACTACAGGTAGCATCAAATTAAAGTTTATTATTATGTAATAGAAAAGAAAATCCTCTATGAATCCCAGACCATGGCTGGACTTTATGGGAGTACAAAGATGGAGGTGATATGAGCCGTCGCCATATTTGAGTCAGGGATAAGAAAAAAGGAGAATTATGTTATTCTTTTTCCAAAAACAGAGATACTCCTAACCTCTTAGCTTCAATACCAGACACAGCCACCGACAAGAGTGGCACTGTTTCTGGGGGGGGGGCTTTTGTAGGTCTCTTTTAGAGAGCAAAAAAACCCATCCTGTGTGTGGTCTAATCTGGAATTAACCTTATCATACATCTTCAGGTCACGTTACGTTTAATGAACCTTGTCCAATGAGTTATCCCGAGCCTAATGAGTGACGTTCGGAGAGTGTCGGCCGGGTTCACGCAACATAAAACCGCTTTTAAGGCAAGTGCTTCACAAGGACTTTGTTTTAATATCACATTACTATCTGCTCAGCTATATTCGTCCTAACCCAAGAGCCAAGATGGGAGTATCGAATGCTGCAATATGGAAATTCCTTACTAATATACTCCGCAGTATTACTATACGAGGGCTGACATTCATCCAGCCAAACAAATACGATTTCCCTGCCAACTGCTTTATAAACTCTGCCGCTCGCTAGGCGACGGGTCTACACAACGGCTCCGAGACCGGTGTCAACTTTCCTTGGACTGAACGATTGTAACTCCGGGTTTTGGAGCTCGCGAAGGCATCGATGGTTACATCACCGGGGTCAGGGTAATATTTCAATCATTGTCATCCTTACCTATCATCGTGACTGATGGGCCGAGACCGTGGCCCGAAACACCACTTGGAGCCAGCAACCGAAAACCGCACAGGGAAATAACAGGGATTGAAAAAGTATTTGCTCAAGACATTTTATTTTGGTCAGATGTTAAAAGCATTAGCCTGCGGTGCATAATGAGGAGCGTTTAGTGGTTTTCAAAATGAGGTGTAAAATACCCTTTCAGAATGTAATACCCCTGATAGCTAAATCACTGATCTGTCCTGCAAGGCTTCATTCAGAAGTTTTGATTTTTTTCATTTTTTTTGCAATATTTCCTTAAATTGCTGATTGTTTTAAACTACAAGAGGCCTCGCTACTGACAGCCGATGTGACTGCCGGACCCCCGGAGGGAGTGGGGGGCTCGCTACTGGATTCTAGGAGATAGCCCTATCGTTTTCATTGTCTGGAATTACTTAGGAACCAAAACTAGAGAAAAGGATCTGGGTTGTTTACCTCTTAGAGGTTTTACATACATTTCATACATACAATTTTAACAATTTTATTTTGAAATTGTTCAAATATTTTTTTGCTTATTTTTATGGGGTATAATTTTGATGTCATCTTTGTATTTTTATTTTTAATTTTGCCGATATCAAGAGAAAATGTAAAAAGGAAACGTGTCTGGTTTTTACATTTAAAAAAGGAATGACCATACAACAGCAGAAATATATTTCAAATTGTGTTTCTCTTTCCGTAACAATTATTTTTATATGTATTTTTTTTATGATTTTCCTTCCTACTCTCAATCCTTTCTTCCTTCCTTCCTATATTCTGTTCTTTCTTCCTTCCATTTCACCTTCTTCCCTTCCTGACAAACTTCTTTCCTTTCTTCCTTCCCATATATTTTTTCTTCTTTCTTTCCTTCTCTCTTTCTCCCCTTCCTTCCTCTATTATTTTCTCCATTTTTTTGCTTCCTTCCTTTATTTTTTTTCTTCCTTCTCTTATTCTTCTCTTCCTGGCTCCCTTCCTTCATTCTCTCCTTCCTCCCTCCCTACATCCTTTTCTCCCTTCCTTTATTTTTTCTTCCTTCTTTCTCTCCTTCTTCCCTTCCTGCCTCCCTTCCTTCCTTCCTATGTTCCCTTCTTCCTCCCTCCATTCTTTTCTCCCTTAATTCCTTCCTTTCTCTCTCTTGTTCTTTCTTCCTTCCTTTCTTATTCCCTTTCTTCTCTCCTTCCTTATTTCCCTCCTTTCTGCCTTCTTTGAGCCATTCCTTCCTTTTTTGCTTTCTGCTTTTCTTCCTTCCTTTTACCCTTCCTCCCTTCTCCCTGCCCTTCCTTTCTTTTGTCCTATATTTTTCACTTCCTTCTTTCCTTCTCTCCTTCCTGCCTCCCTTCCTTCCTCCCTTCCTGTATTCTTTTCTCCCTTCTTTTCTTCTTTCCTTTATTCTTCCCTTTCTTCCTTCTCTTTTTTTCCTTCCTGCCTCCCTTCCTTCTTCCCTTCCTTCCTCCCTTCCTGTATTCTTTTCTCCCTTCTTTTCTTCTTTCCTTTATTCTTCCCTTTCTTCCTTCTCTTTTTTTCCTTCCCTCCTCCCTTCCTTCTTCCCTTCCTTCCTCCATTCCTGCATTCTTTTCTCCCTTCTTTTCTTCTTTCCTTTATTCTTTTCTTTCTTCCTTCTCTCTTTTTCCCTTCCTGCCTCCCTTCCATCCTTCCTCCTTCCCTTCCTGCATTCTATTCTCTGTTCATTGCTTTTCTTTCTTACTCCCTCTTGTTCTTTCTTCCTTCCTATAGTTTTCACTTCCTACTCTCCTTCTTCCCTTCCTTCCTTATTGCCTTCCTGCCTCCTTTTCTTTCCTTTCTTCTTCTCTTCCTTCTCTCTTTTTTCCCTTCCTGCCTCCCTTCCATCCTTCCTCCCTTCCTTCCTGCATTCTATTCTCTGTTCATTGCTTTTCTTTCTTACTCCCTCTTGTTCTTTCTTTCTTCCTTTTTTCCTTCCTTCCCCTCTTTTCTGCCCTTTCTTCCTTTTTTTTCCTTCCTACCATCCCTTATAGCTGATACTGGTATATTAGCTCCATTAGCAGGGCCAATTTAGCCTACTGGCTGCACTGCAGATATGATCTGGGTCCCCTAATACACAGGAGTTCTTGTCCTTCCCGGCATCTGGCGATCAGATAACCACTGGGACAGGAGTAGAAAAGCTCCTTTACTATTAAATTATTATTCTAAAATACCATAAAAATCTAAAAATTCTATAAAGTCCAGATTTCGTTTTTAGTAACCACCTGCTTGAAAAAAATAGTGAGTTGTCAAGTGAGTGTTGCCTTTCAGAGGGAAATGTCATGGTCTACTGTTTGGCTGGGTTGGGTGACTATAGGGGGGTGTAGAAGAGGAAGTCATTCTTGGGCTCTGTTATCTATAATGGACAATGTGCCCCTCTAGAGCACACACAATAGGCTGAAATTTCCTGTTTTCTGCAGATCATTTGACAGCTTGGCTGTATAGACTTTGACAGGATGAGCAGAGTCATCTCATTATCATTATGCATTTAATGTTGTATACTGGAACAAACTCACAGAGCCAAGGGGCATGTGAAGTATTGCAATCTCCTTAGCAATCTCCTTAGCAGATGTAACATCAGACTGATTTAGTGTCTTGAATGTAAGGGGCCTCCTGTAGAGAAATTATCACTTTAAAAAGGTTTTAAAATACATTTATTTTTGTTACTTAGTGTCATATACTTATATCATTTATTTCAGGCATGTGTTGATGGCAGCTGCTCCATCCGTGGTATATTCAGTTACATCACGCTTCATCCCTACTGAAAGGCATTTGTCATTTGTGTAAATGATACATTCTACAATAAAATGTTCGTAAACCACTGAAAAATTTAGATAGACAAATAGATAGCTAGATAGATACAGTTGAAACCAGACGTTACATATAGTTACTTAGGTTGAAAAAAGACCTCAGTCTATCCAGTCCAACCTTCCTCCACCAGTTCTACATTTTGTCACTAAGTCACTTACAGTCATATGAAAAAGTTTGGGCACCCCTATTAATGTTAACCTTTTTTCTTTATAACAATTTGGGTTTTTGCAGCAGCTATTTCAGTTTCATATATCTAATAACTGATGGACTGAGTAATATTTCTGGATTGAAATGAGGTTTATTGTACTAACAGAAAATGTGCAATCCGCATTTAAACAAAATTTGACCGGTGCAAAAGTATGGGCACCCTTATCAATTTCTTGATTTGAACACTCCTAACTACTTTTTACTGACTTACTAAAGCACTAAATTGGTTTTGTAACCTCATTGAGCTTTGATCTTCATAGGCAGGTGTATCCAATCATGAGAAAAGGTATTTAAGGTGGCCACTTGCAAGTTGTTCTCCTATTTGAATCTCCTATGAAGAATG